>NC_090071.1:9487663-9782663 GCF_038355195.1 Osmerus mordax
GGGAGAGTTGGAATGGAGACCCACAATTCATCACACCAAAACACCTGCACCACACCTTTGCTGACATGTACACCCAACGCACACACACACACACACACACACAGGTGATAGGGAGGATAGGTGAGGACAGAGTCTGGAAAACTCCTGTGGCCCCTGCAGGGCTGCTGCTCTGCTGAGTAAGGCCAAAACACACTGACGCTACAGCCAAGACTGCTGACTAAATCACTGTGTGTTTAGGTGTGTGTGTGTGTTTGCGTGAGTGTGTGTGCGTGTGTGTGTGTTGTGTGTGTGTGTGTTCATGTGTGTGTGAGTGAGTGAGTGAGTGAGTGAGTGTGTGTGTTCATGTGTGTGTGTGAGTGAGTGTGTGTTTGTGTGTGTGTGTGAGAGAGAGAGAGAGAGAGAGAGAGAGAGAGAGAGAGAGAGAGAGAGAGAGAGAGAGAGAGAGAGAGAGCGAGAGAGAGAGAGAGAGAGGGAGAGAGAGAGAGAGAGAGAGAGAGAGAGAGAGAGAGAGAGAGACCGAGACCCCCTAACATTAGGGCAAATCTATGGAGTGTTTGAGGAACACAGCAACACCCATTAAACAGGTGAGCACCAAGCAGAAGCCTCACCGTAGGCTAGGTTTCCATACCAACTGCAACACTGTTATGGTCTTTCCACCAACAGTAAGACTCATGATATACTATCCAGGTGAAACTCCTGGGAGGTGAATTAACAACAATATCCTGACGTGTCAGCCAGCAGCAGACAGTTGGAGCCACAAGACTAGTGTGTTGGAGCTGGGCGATTAACACAGAGCTCTCTTGCTGTTAACCAGGACAATGCTGCTATTATGACACTCCACACCTACCTGGAGCAGAGCTTGCGTCTCTTGGCCACAGACAAACTGTCTGTCTGCTCGGAACTTCCTGCTCGCACAATGTTGTTTTCAGTTGTGACAGAGTTTTAGGATGAAGTTTGTCGGACGAGAAAAGGACTGTGATTTAGATGGTTATTTTGTTATCTTAGACCGAGTGATTTGTCTCTCTCCCTCTTTTTCTCCCTCTCTCTCTCCTCCCTATGTCTCTCCGTCTCTCTCTCTCTCTCTCGGTTTTCATTTGGTCTCTTTGTCTCTGTCTGTCTCTCAGTTTCTCTCAATCTGTTATTCTCTCTTTCTGTCTGCTCTTTATTTCTGTCTCAGTGTGCGTGTCTCTTTCTTTCTTCCTCTCTCTCTCTGTCTCTGTCTCTCTCTCTCTCTCCATCCCTCACTTTGAGTTCTATTACATGTTCAGACCCTACAGTGAGTTTGTGTGGGTGTGGAGTGTGTGGAGGGGTGCCCTGTGACCCGGGTGGGTCCTGGGGACGTGGCCCCCTGGGGCCTGTAGGCCCCTCAACCTGCACAGGCAGGTCTGACACACTCACACCCACACCGCTGAAGCTGTCACTCACAGTCCTACTTAATGAACACAGCTCAGAGCCAAGTCCATCATTTCTCTGCTAGCATAAGGCGAATTCTATAGGAGGCATAACCGCCAAGACGTGCTCTCTCTCTCTCTCTCTCTCTCTCTCTCCTCTCTCTCTCTCTCTCTCTCTCTCTCTCTCTCTCTCTCTCTCTCTCTCTCTCTCTCCCTCTCTCCTCTCTCTCTTCATGGTTTGAAAAAGCAACATCCTGTGGATACCTCCCCTTGATGTGTAGGAGTAGGAAACCATACAAGACGCCGTTTAGGATGAACAGTAACACCCCTCTAATTAGCGAGGGCTCATTGGAGAGAAACGACTGCGCAGACGGAGCAAAAAACAATCCTTATCTGAATGAGAACCGCATCGGGACTTATCTAAACAAGGTCTTGGGCTCGTTCCTGCATGCCGGGCCTTCCTTCAGAGAGACCCAGACGAACGCCTTCAGTCCCGCTCTCGACACACGCTGTCACCAGTGAAGCGCGCGCCAGTGTACCAGCCGGCGCCAGAGGTGAGAGGAGGCCCTGCTGGGGGGGGGGGGGGGGGGGGGGGGGGAAGTTGAAGGGAGGGGGTTGGGGGAGGGGTAGATTCATTATCTACAGTGATTGTTGTGTGAAATAATGACTCACCTTCGGACCGTGATTGCAACCACAAGCATTGGTGGGCTACTCACATACTGTAGGCCTATCCATCAAAGGACCCCACCCCCAACCCCCACCACCACCAATCAACTCGAAACCCCCACCCCCGCCCCTGCACAACTAAATCTACATAAACGTCAACCCGACCGCAGCTGTGGCTGTGGTTCACATCCGACAGGGTGTGTGAATGACAGGTATAAATGTCTGTATTGGGTGTCGTTTAATGAGAGCTGGACATTCATTTCAGCTAGGAAATGATATAAGCCTATGAATCACTTAGCAGATAATGGAATGTCGGGATCATTGGCCATGCTGAAGACCCCAGACAGGTGTTTGGGTGCGGTCTCCTTGTGGAGCAGTCTCGGTACTGTTGACCTTGTTGACCTGCGTTGGATGATGGTGATACCTGATGTGTGTGTGTGTGTGTGCACACGCCTGTGTGTGTGTGTGTGTTCAGCCACTGAGGCCCTGAGAGAGACATTTACAGGGTAGTAGAACTTTACTCCACGGCCAAGCAGAGGAAATGGCCTTACAGCTGCAAAGAAGAGCATCCTTTGTGCTATGGACCGTGTGTAGGTGTGTGTGTGTGCATGTGTGTATGTGTGCCTATGTGTGTGTGTGCGCAAGCTGTGCGCGTGTGAGAGGGGAAGGTAAGAGGGAGAGAGAGCGAGCAGGCGTCAGAAGCTCTCTTAAAGAGAGTCTTCATCACATTTCACACGTTGCGTAAGCCTAAATCCTTCCTCTCTCTCGGCCTCGCCATCGATGAGCCAGTGTATTACATAAAGAGGGTAGTAGAGGCCAGAGGAGTCTAAGAGGAGATTACACAGCTCCACAAGCTAAACCAGCCAGGAGCACAGAGCTGGCTATTGACTTCATGTCTGCTTTGTCACTTGCCCCCGCTCAACACTTTACCCCTTGGCCACAATATCTCCATTTGAACTCTCGAACATTCGTTTTTGCCGGGTCAGATTCCGGCGGTGCCTGATGCCTGCCGCTTCGGGTTCTGACGCCGTTACTCTGAGGAGATGTTAATCCTTCCCCTGGCCCCTGCTGAGCTGAGCTGGGCTGGCCTGAGCAGCAGGACATCTGGGGAGCATGCACTTTTCCGAAACGGGGCAGGTGTGTGGGCGTGTGTGTGTGTGTGAGCAAGAAAGAGATGGGAAAGCGACAAGAGAGAGGAGAGTCCGATGCAGAAAGAGAAGGAGGAGAGAGAGAGAGAGACGGATAACGGTGTTGAAAGCGGGAAAGAGAGAAAGAGAGAGAATGTTGCCTGTTTCACCTCGATGAACTCGTTGGTCGGGGTGAAGTCCACCCCCGATGGTCGGACGGTACTCCCTGAACTCATCCTGAGGCACTGACACACACTGACACACACTGACACACACTGAGAGACACTGACACACACTGAGAGACATTGACACACACTGACAGACACTGAGAGACACTGACACACACTGCGAGACACTGAGAGACACTGACACACACTGAGAGACACTGAGAGACACTGACAGACACTGAGAGACACTGACAGACACTGACAGACACTGAGAGACACTGACAGACACTGACAGACACTGACAGACACTGAGAGACACTGACACACACTGAGAGACACTGAGAGACACTGACAGACACTGACAGACACTGAGAGACACTGAGAGACAGGCAGCGACAGGAGGAGAACAGAGCCCAAGTCACGTAACAGAAGCCACTCGCCTCCTCTCACAGTTTTCCGTCCTTGTAAATTTTAAGACCTCGGCCGTGGCTTGACGCTCTCAGCACACGGGGCCTGCTCGCCAATTTCCCATCTGCCCTTAACCTCTCTCTCTCTCTATGTTTCTCTCTCTCTCTCTCTCTCTCTCTCTCTCTCTCTCTCTCTCTCTCTCTCTCTACCTGCTTTCTTGCTTCGCCCTCTTTCTTCTCTACCTCCTCTCTCTCCTTCACTCCCTCTCTCCCTCGTCTCTCTCCCTCTCTGTGTCTCTCCCTTCCCTCTGTTTCAGTCTCTCCTCTCGAGGTGACTAAAAACTCACGTGTAGCTACATTTAGCAACCATGATCGATCTGTCTAAACGAATGTCATGAGAATGAAGAAGCAGCCACTCACCCCACATTAAACCAGAGACTCAAACATCATTTTTCGATTTCTGGATTCCTCTTTCACTGTGTCCACAATTTCACCCTGACCTACACTGAGGTGCAATTGTATATATACAAAGAGAAGGTATCAATCCAGCGTTGTCTTCAAATAGTGGAACATCCGAAGGTTTATGTTTACCTAAGGCAGGTAAATCACATTTAACTGGGTTAATGTCAACATACATGCATGTGCACATGTGCCTGTGTTTGAAGGTATATGTGTGCGTGTGTGTGCATGTGTGTGCAGATGTGCGTGTGTGTGCAACGGAGGGGATGTAGAAGTCTCTGTGTGTGTGTGTGTGTGTGTGTGTGTATAAGAGCCCAGCACTGTCTGGAGTCTGTCTGCCTTGTAGCCTCAGGGGGGGGAGTGTGAGCAGTGAGCTCTACACACACCCCAGCACCCCTCCCTCCCTCCCCCCTGCCTTGTCTCCTCTGAGGGGAGGGGGGCCTTGGGGGGTGGGGAGGGGGGAGGAGGGCCATGAGCAGAACCTCACACCTATGTCCTGTATCAGCCTGGGGGATGAAGAGGGAGGGCAGGCAGGTCCTCCTATGCAGACCAAGAGAAACTACCCAAGGACAGGTGTGTGCATGTTTCTTTGTGTTTCCTTTCTGTGTGTCTGTGCGTGTGTGCGCCTTTTGCGTGTGTGCGCCAGCAAGTGTGTGTGTGTGCCCTTAGGATTCTGAGGAGCAGGGAGTAGAGTTTTAATGTAGCAAGACGGAAAAAGTGAACAGGAGAAAATGATTTCTGTGTAGCATGTTTCCCCCCCCCCCCTTAACTCCAGGTTAACCTGCATCTGACCCACAGACCTCCACACCCACTCTCTGCTATGCCAGTTCTCCTTATTTTTATGGTCTTTTTAAAGTGACAATAATCTCAGTCTTGCAGTTAAAAACTCTTTCCTTTCTTTCGACATGTGCAGACTCGATTTGACCCTCCATCTCTTTCCCCTCCATCTCGGTCTCTCTCTGGCTCCACCCCTCTCTCTCTCCCTCTCCCTCCACTCTCTCTCTCTCTCCACCTCTCCCTCAATCTCTCTTTATCTCTTCCTCTGTCTCTCACCAGTCCAGGTAGGCCTGTCACACCAGGTGGTACAGCACAGTGCTCCATTGTTTTTTTTCCCAGGGCTTAAGTGAAGATAGCAGCTCCAGCACTCAGACTAACTGGTGCATCAGTGGTTCTGGATCGGCTTCATCTTCAGCCTGGGGCGAGGGGCCACCGCGCGCACAGTTAAGACGGATACGTGAAACAATTATTTTTTTTTAACACAGACATCAGATTTACAGTATGCAGAATGTAATGTACTGTCATGGCACAAAGTGTAATATTGAGTGGTGTGAATTATGCTTCGTACTGACATTGTTTCTCATATAGTTTCATGTGTCTGACCTAGTCCTGATGTGCACATTCTAAGCAGCTCAGGTCTTTATCTAGTCCTGGGGAACACATTCATAGCTGGTCAGGTCTCTCCTAGTTCTGGGGAACACATTCATAGCTGGTCAGGTCTCTCCTAGTCCTGGGGAACACATTCATAGCTGGTCAGGTCTCTCCTAGTCCTGGGGAACACATTCATAGCTGGTCAGGTCTCTCCTAGTCCCGGTGAACACATTCATAGCTGGTCAGGTCTCTCCTAGTCCTGGTGAACACATTCAATAGCTGGTCAGGTCTCTCCTAGTCCCGGTGAACACATTCATAGCTGGTCAGGTCTCTCCTAGTCCCGGGTGAACACATTCATAGCTGGTCAGGTCTCTCCTAGTCCTGGTGAACACATTCATAGCTGGTCAGGTCTCTCCTAGTCCTGGTGAACACATTCATAGCTGTCAGGTCTCTCTTAGTCCTGGGGAACACATTCATAGCTGGTCAGGTCTCTCCTAGTCCCGGTGAACACATTCATAGCTGGTCAGGTCTCTCCTAGTCCTGGTGAACACATTCATAGCTGGTCAGGTCTCTCCTAGTCCTGGTGAACACATTCATAGCTGGTCAGGTCTCTCCTAGTCCTGGGGAACACATTCATAGCTGGTCAGGTCTCTCCTAGTCCCGGTGAACACATTCATAGCTGGTCAGGTCTCCCTCCTAGTCCTGGTGAACACATTCATAGCTGGTCAGGTCTCTCCTAGTCCCGGTGAACACATTCATAGCTGGTCAGGTCTCTCCTAGTCCTGGTGAACACATTCATAGCTGGTCAGGTCTCTCCTAGTCCGGTGAACACATTCATAGCTGGTCAGTTCTCTCCTAGTCCTGGTGAACACATTCATAGCTGGTCAGGTCTCTCCTAGTCCTGGTGAACACATTCATAGCTGGTCAGGTCTCTCCTAGTCCTGGTGAACTCATTCATAGCTGGTCAGGTCTCTCCTAGTCCCGGTGAACACATTCATAGCTGGTCAGGTCTCTCCTAGTCCTGGTGAACACATTCATAGCTGGTCAGGTCTCTCCTAGTCCCGGTGAACACATTCATAGCTGGTCAGGTCTCTCCTAGTCCTGGTGAACACATTCATAGCTGGTCAGGTCTCTCCTAGTCCTGGTGAACACATTCATAGCTGGTCAGGTCTCTCCTAGTCCTGGTGAACACATTCATAGCTGGTCAGGTCTCTCCTAGTCCCGGTGAACACATTCATAGCTGGTCAGGTCTCTCCTAGTCCTGGTGAACACATTCATAGCTGGTCAGGTCTCTCCTAGTCCCGATGAACACATTCATAGCTGGTCAGGTCTCTCCTAGTCCCGGTGAAAACATTCATAGCTGGTCAGGTCTCTCCTAGTCCTGGTGAACACATTCATAGCTGGTCAGGTCTCTCCTAGTCCCGGTGAACACATTCATAGCTGGTCAGGTCTCTCCTAGTCCTGGTGAACACATTCATAGCTGGTCAGGTCTCTCCTAGTCCTGGTGAACACATTCATAGCTGGTCAGGTCTCTCCTAGTCCTGGTGAACACATTCATAGCTGGTCAGGTCTCTCCTAGGCAGCGATGCACCTCCAGCTGCTTCCACTCTCCTCCCTCCCTTTGCCTAGACAACAGTTGCCGAGCGCCACAACTGGAAGCCATCACCGGAGTTGGCGTGCAGCCAGCGAACCAGATGTGAGGCATACTCCCTGTCTCCGTAACTTAAGCAGTAATACACACTCATATACTCACACACACACACACACTCACACACTCACACACATACACACACTCAAACATGTACACACAAATACACACACGCATTCGCACACACTCACACCGCACAAAAGGTCTTCTACATACAACACATACTATGGCTGCACATGCACACATTGGCACGCATGGGGTAACATCTGCGAAACAATACCTGCACTCCAACAGAGAAGAAAACGCCAAAAGACTGACGAAAACCCCATGTGCCACGCAAAATAACACACACACACACACTCACAGGCTCGTCCCGATGGCCCCCGTAGAAGCGTCGAGCCAAACCCCAGTGTGACCCGTCTCTGCCCACATATCCCCCTGTGGAAAGTAGCCTCCTCACAGCCCCTGCAACGTGTGGCTTTTCTGAGCGTGGTGGCGACATGTTAATGAAACACAGACATCGTGGTGACTGGAGCCCCGACCGCTAGGCTAACGACCGCAGGACTGCACACATGGAGCCAGGGCCAGTCCGGCGGGACGAGGCAGACCACAGGACAGATATATCGATTACAGATCAAATATTCGAAGACCAAAGACTGCTATCTAATGGGGCGTCAAATGCCATCTTTCTTAGATAGAGTATAGCCAACCGACGGTCCATTTAGGAGCTCACAGGGGAATTAGCTTCAAACCAGGCAGGAGGGAGAGCCATCGCACCAGAACCTCACGGTTCACAGAGAGACACAAGAACGGAGCGAAAGTGAGTGGATACCTTGAAGTTGCAAGTGTTTCTAATGAAGCAAGACCGGCTCCTTGAAAGGTTCAGAGAGGAAGCTTATGTTACCTCATACAGCGTTTCAGATAGACCAGGAATGGAGTTTCGTGGACCAACTGTACTTCCATTGGGTCTGTTTGGGTTGAGATACTGTAGGAACCAACAAGTTAATGACTCAAAACAGGATGAAAAAGCTGTGTCATTAAACTGGACCACATCTTTAATCCCCTCCCCTCACATCTCGCCCCGCCCCAAAGTGCCTCTCTTCCCAGAAGCCCCTACGTCGAGCTTCGAGCTGTAACCATGTGAATGTCAACAAGCCGAGAGACGGTGAGTCTCTGGTCCTTTTATTAGTGTTAGATTGACTGCTGTTAGAAGCAACTGTCATATCAGACGCACCTGAGCCGGTGAAGAGATTCAAAACAAGTTCAGGGCATGAGGTGACGCGTTGCAGGAGAGTGCGCTGAAAGCAACGTTGCCGTCATGCTGTACGTCATACTGTACGTCATGCTGTACATCATGCTGTACGTCAGCACAGCGCTTGGCTGATGAAGATTAGCACATTTTGTAAATTCTCTGCAGATGTGAGTAAGCTTTCTCAAGGGTCTCTCCAACTGTAGCTGGAGAAAAAAAAGAAAGAAAAAAAGAATGCTATTAGCATAGCTGTTTCCTGTTAGCATTAGCCTTTCCATTAGAAATACAGGTAGATAGTCCGGCTCCTGCTTGCTCTTTCTGTGCTGTGCTACTAACACCAAAAGCGTCCATAAATCAGGAAGTGTCTGGCTAGCTCCACATCCGATGGCAGCACGACTCAATGCACACAACCCTGGCTTAGTCCCCAGACAGACAAAAATGAATTCAAAGCGTTTCTGGATATTTTGCTACTTTGCACTACTTAGAGACAGAGGGAAGCTAAAAGTGAAGCTCAAGTTGGAGATCAAGTAATCATAAATCAATGGTCTTTTTTTCTGACATTTCTGTCTCTCTCTCTCTTTCTCTCTCCTCCTTCCCTCCTTTGCGAGAGGGAGCACATTTTAAATCCATTAGTGATTGTGCTGCCAGCTGTACATCACCAGGAGCCATAAATTGTTTTATTGGATGAAGTTTCTGCAAAGTGATGAGCTCAGCAATACCAATTCCCGGCAAGGTGCTATGCTAGTGTGTGTGTGTTTGTAGGTGTGTATGGGTAGGTGTAGGTGTGGGTGAGTGTGATGGAAATGTAGCAATATTTATTTCATAAATGGATGACACTGACAAGTGAGTTGTTGCCTGCGTTTGCGTCATGCAAAATTTTTGCTGATTTTCAAATTCATGTCAGTAGGCTAGAATAACTTTATTTTCAAGTGACGTTGCACACAATTACTATTATATATAATCTTTCCACAAATATTTTTTTTTTTACGTATGAATTTCACTGGGTGTCACAGCCAACCATTGTCCGTGCGCTTATAGAACTTAGCTACTACCATGACATACACAGCCACTTATCTCTCTCTCTCTCCCCCTCTCCCCTCTCTCTCTCTCCCTCTCTCTCTCTCTCTCTCTCTCTCTCTCTCTCTCTCTCTCTCAGGTTGAAGAAGGGTCTGCTTGTGCAGAATTGTTGACATTAGCCCTCACATCTCCCCCAGCCCCCTCCCCCAGCCCGACCTCCTCAAGTCACACAGCTGTGTGCAATGCAAACACACAAGGCCCTCGGGCCGGGTTGCTATGGCGACGTGGCCATAACCCCCCGATGCCTTCCCGCCATGGCCGTCCCTGGACCCAGGTGAGTCAGCCCCTCCACCAGATGATGCCCCCTAGAGGTCCCTGCATGGAAACACCAAACGAGGATCAAGGTCAGCATTTACAAGTGGCGGGCATCCTCCCTGTGTAAAAGTCAAACAAACGAACCCATCAGGGGGGCAGCGGGGGGCAGCCAAGGGGGCCCAGGAACAAATTCGCCCAGGATGTGTGGTGTTTTCCTCCGTTGCCTTGGAAACCGGATTCCAGAATTCCTGGAAAGACCCTCCGCTGCCCACACCAAAACACCCGCCCACCCCCGCCAACCTTGGAACAACATTGGGGTGCGTCAGCAGGTGAAGGAATGTCACCCCGTTGACAGGTGTGTCCCACCTGTGAGGTTAGCGGTTTCCTGATGATGAAGGACCCTGGTAAATATTGATCTCTTTCACACGGCAGGTTGGCATGGCGGGTCTGGGGCCTCCTTGTGTTTTCAGATATCTATATAGGTTCTCGTTGTGAGTCGATGTATGGCTTCAGCAGAAAGTACACATGGTGAGGAACTTCCATGGGCGTGTGGACACAGAGGAAACCAGCCAGCGTGGGTAACTATGGAAGCACTGTGCCGAGGACCACATGGGTTTCCAACCACTTAAGTTGGGCTCAAACCACCTGACCTAAAACTGTGGAACTTTCTGGCAAGCCAACGTGACAAATACAATTCTACCCGTTGTGGATACTGATTAATGGTTTACAGATCTTTTCTCTGTGTGGGGAGGGGGGGCGGGGGTGTGTGTGTGTCTGTCTGTGTGTGTGTCTGTGTGTGTCTTTGTGTGTCTGTGTGTGCCATTATGTCAGTGATTAATCACAAACGTTGAACAGATCCACTTAATACAATCAATCACAGCACACTCAAATAAACAATTGCGAAAGCATTTCTACGATCGTGAAAGGTCATACTTCCATCACGGTAATCCCCAAATATTTACCAATAGATTCATTTATTTTGTGTTCCAACGTCACACCGACACTATCTCCTGCTCTCATCGCGAGGGAGAGGAGGCCTGGTTCTGTTTGAGAAAAACAAACGTTAGATCATAAAACTTAGATTCTGTTCTTTACATACTCAGACCCAACTGAGCCTGTCCTTTTATGGTCTACAGACATGCTCCTTCAGAATAAAAAACATGTTTACGTGTAGAGATGGATGAACAGAGAGCGATAGAGAGAGAGACCGAGAGAAGAGGAAAGAAAACGAGAAAGAGGGCGAGAGAGGGGGGCAATGAATCAGTCGGAGTTTATGAGAAGCATACGTCTGGATTGAGGCAGAGTTTTGAATGCAGAGAGAGACAGAAAGAGAGAGACATAAATAAAGAGACAGAGAGAGACCGAGAGAAAGAGAGAGATAGAAAGGCAGAGAGAGACAAAGAGAGAGAGAGACAGAGAGACAGAGAGAAAGACAAAGAGAGAGATTTCCCAGACAACCCAGACTGAAAACAAAATGACCTTATGCAATGCAGCAGCTTGGTACAGTATTCACCCCACACACACCCTTTCCCACCTCACTGGCCGACCAGAGAAGTGATCAGACAACATCGGAGAGAACATCTGTTCCACGTTGCATAACCCCCACACTCCCCAGGGGTCTCGTGGGCCCACTGACGTCGGCTGACCGCGGGTCAGAGAAGTGTAGACGTCTGCGACTAATGGAGTGCTTACGGCTGGAGAGGAGAGGGAGGGAGGGAGGAGGAGGAGGGAGGGAGGGAGAGGAGGGAGGAGGGAGGAGGGAGGGAGGGAGGGAGGGAGGGAGGGAGGGAGGGAGGAGGAGGGAGGAGGGAGGGAGGGGAGGGAGGGAGGGAGGGAGGGAGGAGGGAGGAGGGAGGGGGGAGAGGGAGGAGGAGGAGAGGATGGGAGGAGGGAGGGAGAGGGTGGAGGGAGAGGAGGAGGGGGGGTGGGGGAGCGGAGGGAGGTGTAAAGGGAGGTGGGGTCGGCAGCGCCGGAGCAGCTTGAGCAGCCGCTCGTGTTCTCCGGACATGCCTGTTCTCACGTCTTCAGTCAAACCACCCAAGGGTCTTGAAAGTGAACGAAAGTTTGTTGAGTGGGAACCCAATCAGCTAAGTAGAACATGATAGGGATAACAGAGAAAAAAACTGATGAATAATAGTCTACAGCTGTTTCGGCAGTTCCTTATTTCTGCACGCAATCTGCTCCTTTTACCTATATCCATCTCTCCCCCACTCCTCATCCTTCACAAACTTTAGCCAGCAGCTGCATAATACACTGTTGATCAGTTGTTATGTATCAAGTGTTGGGTGGACTAGCAGTAGCATTCCTTAAATAAAGGTGTTTGTGTGTGTGTGGTTCAAAGTGGACCAAACGTTGAACCCAGGACAGAAGAGCAAACAGAATGTTGACGGGAATTCATGACGTCATGTCCACAGAACATGCTAAGAACACACGACAACACCTGTGGAGCACAAACACACTCGGCGCTCAGACAGATTCATGTCAAAACAGGTCACATGGTCAAAGTCAGGTTACATAGATAAAGGACTGTCACATCCTGAGTCATAAAGACATGCGAACATGTTAATCTACGCTGAGTTGTTGATGACGGTCTAGGTGACGTCAGAGAAACATGCTGTAATGACGCTCTTGTTATGCACTCTTATTTAATGACTGCTGCTGGGAATACACTGTGACCATGTTCCGGAAGAAGCCGATTCTTTATAATGATGTTGTTCTTTTTCAAAGTTATTGAGTTTACTATGATTGAGAGAAAGATGTCTTGTGTTAGACATAAGGGAAGAAGAAACACACTTTACTTATGAGTTGCAGATGTTCTGATTCAGACTTGTTCTGTTTGGGAATTGTGCAAGTCAAAATAGGGCGTGTTTATTTCCTGTACCCTAAGTTCGAGAATAGTCTAATCTTCTGATTCAAATGCTTTGACACATTTCACACGCACGAAAAAGAAGAGAGAGAGGAAGAAAGAAAAGAGACAAAGACAGAGAAAGCCGAACACAGTCATGCACGCCTAAACATAATATGTACCGTAAAACAAAAGACAATACATTCGCAGTGGCAAACCCCCCCTCAACACACACACACACACACACACAACATAAACACACACACACACACCAAACAGGTCCTGAAGCTGTGCCAGGGAGGCACCATCCTGGAGGCAGTGACACGCTCAGCTGTTTTCATAAGTGTTGAGTAAGAAGATTAACAATGCAGGCCATCAATGGAGCGTTAAACACCTGATGCAATCATTTACATTACATTTAGTCATTTAGCAGACGCTCTTATCCAGAGCGACTTACAGTAAGTACAGGGACATTCCCCCGAGGCAAGTAGGGTGAAGTGCCTTGCCCAAGGACACAACGTCAGTTGGCACGGCGGGAATCGAACTGGCAACCTTTGGATTACTAGCCCGATTCCCTCACCGCTCAGCCACCTGACTCCCTATCAGTGTTCAATCTCAACATCAATGATGTGGAAAGGCACCTCCAAGCCACAAGGTGCACGAGAAAAAAGGGCCCTCGCCCTCCGTACCATTCACAGTCTATTTACCCACACAGTGTGGCTAGCTCTAGCATGATGGCCTAATCCAGATGTCGGATTAGGAAGAGGAAATATGTCGTAATTACTTAAACTGTTGATATCTGAAGAAAAATATTTGTTCGTACTTCATTTCACACCCCTTTTGGCAAGGTAGCCTGGATACTGAAGTGGGTTTTTCTTATGTTTGATCCCTTGGTTATGAAAGTGTGGAGGTGACGCATGAGGGGGTACGGCCCGCTGGGATCCGCTCTGCGTCATTCCCGATTATTTCGAAGTATCAGATCGGTTATTCGGTCGGACGAGAGACACCGGTGGAAACGATTCCGGATGAAATGACTAAACTCTTAAGAGTGCACTTGCAACACAACGTCACATCAAAACACACACACAGGTTATAAAACGATCCTTTTTCCAAAAAAGTGACTTTCATCTGGGTGATGGAGGTGGGGTTAATTGACCCACCAGCACCGTATCCAACCAGAGCCAGATCTCAGCTGCGCAAGCACCCCCTTGGCGGACGACCGACAACTGATTACCGAGAAAAGGAGCGAAAAAAAAGGAGAAACGTCAACAAGAAGACTCAATCCATCTCTCGGCTTCTGTCTTGGTGACGGGCGCTGGGACGATGGCATGGCATTCGGCGGCAGGTCGCGAGGGCCCGCGGAGAGATGTGGGGTTTGAGTGGACGGCGCTGGTGATGATGTCTGGATAGACTTCCCGGCACACTAGGGAGGCTGAGCGGCGCCTGGGTTCAAAGAGGTGGCCTGTTTGTGTGGAATGTGCGGTCGGCTGGAGCCCTCCTTTGAAGTCTCTCAGGGTGCATGGTGGGTAAAAATAGCGATGGCGGTACAGGGGGCTGTTTGACACCGGTATGGCGTGGGCTCAGTGGACACACTGACCACGCATTCCTCCCTCGCTGCCAGCTACGGCTGCGCGCTAGCCTCGCAAGCACGCACACGAACACCCGAGCGCATACACTGGAGTTTGTGGCTGACGGACAGGGTGTCCATCCCATCTTCAGCGCTGTGAATTGGTTGAGTCCTTGGGGACCAGCCAATTATTTGCAGAAGAGGCCCATGAAGGCGAGGGCGACCGCCCAGGAGCTGAGGTAGGGGCTGCTGTGTTAGCCAAACAGTAGCTCCGTCTCCATGCCAACAGAGGGGTCTACAGCAACAGAGAGGCCTCCTATTATGGGATGACCTGAACTGGGAGGGTTCGCTTGTTATGGGAGTACTGTTGCCATGTGTGCATTCCTCACACATACTCACTCATTTGCACTCACTAACACACACTCACACACACAAACACACAAACATATACAGAACGCATTAACACTACACTGACATAAAAAGTCAATTACCTCAGAGGAAAATATATCAATGGATACATGTTAAAGCTGAAGTTGCCAGTTCAAATATACATTTAACACAAATACTATCCGCCAAACTATTTAGAAGTTACAGACATTTAACACTTTGTCACGAAAACTGTCAAACATGTCTCCAAAAAGAACACAAAGCCAACATTCTCTCCCTCTCTCCACCCCTCCTCTCCTCCCTCTCCTTTTCTCTCTATCCCTCACCTCGTCTCGCTGAAACGTTTTGAAAGGTCTATGTGTGCATTGACGTGAATCCTTGAGTGTGTATTGACATGTACATAACTGCATGGTTGATGGGGGTGGGGGGGGAGATGGGGGTTGTGGCTAAGGCCCCCGCAGGTAGACGTGGATTCTGGGAAGAGGCGGAGTTGGAGCATAGGCTTTGTATGTTTAACACATTCCCCAATATAGGTATGGTTTAGATCTGTCTGTGATAATAACGGTGCGTGAGAGTGCGTGTCTGTGTGTGCGTGTGTGTCTACTGTGCGTCTGTGTGCGCGCGCGTGTTACTGTGTGTGCATCTGTGACGTAGTGTGTGTGTGTGTGAGTAGGTGTGTACACGATTTGCGTGCACAGCCGCCCCGGCCTACGCTGGGTCTTGCATGTGAGTGTGTTGCCGTGGTGACGTGTTGCCGTGCCCTTCCCAACCCCCCCCCCCCCCTCCCCCCTCCCCCCCTCCCCCGCCCCCCCCTCTGGCCTGGTCTGCTGTTCTCAACGCTGTGCTTAAAAGGACCAGGGAGGCACACTCACAGAGTCGCAGAAACAGACGCCAGACCCACAGGTGCACCGCCAGCACACACCTTCCTCACCCAGCTCCCCTGTTCGGCCCTGCCTGGAGTCTGGGGCACCTCGGGCTCCCACCACCACAGCAACCAGCCCTGGTGGTGAGAGCCCACCTGGATCATATTAGGACACAATTTGAGAGAAGATTCAATGATTTTGTTGTCCTCGGAAAGAAGCACGAAATGGTTCCGAAGCTGCATTTCAACAACAGGTCTGGTACAGTAGTTCAGTATAGTCTTTGCTCTACGAGCGGAGATGCACGACCATGCCGGAACCATCAGGTTTGATGACCCTTGGATGTTTTTCCCCTTTGCTGTGCATCTCATCGAGTTACAACAACATACTACTCAGAGCTAGTGTGTGTCCTTGTCAACGCGGTTACATGCCCCTACCCTCGTTGACATAAGATATGTTATGAACATATACGTACGAATAGTTGAACCATAACGCCACCACAGCCAGGGTACCCAATTTCATGGTGAAATTCCAGATATCGACCGTGACAGAATATTCCCCTTCTTCCAGGAAGTAGTCAAATGGAGGCTATTCGTTTATTGTCAGAAATGGGGGAAAGTTTATCTTTAAGGACGTTTGAAGGTGGTGTGTTACATCACCAGATTGGCTTTAGACAGGGTCAATCCAGGATCTCACCTTTGAACTCTAACAATGCAGAACCTAGCAGATCTAATCCTTTCAGATACCTTGACTCACCTATAAACACACACACTCTCTCACTCACACACACACACACACACTGTATGGTTCTTGTTAACATGACTAAAGGTCTCCTAAAATTCCAGTTCTAACTTAATTTCAGCGCTGTTGACATGTCATAGAGATCCAACGGGGGAGCCTGGCTGGTGATATCATAGATTTCTGTTTAGGAGCCAGCACAGCCGTCTACGGTCAAGGGTCAAACACAACTTCCCAGCTTTACCCATCAGGCCCTGTCTCCAAGGTAACCCATCCCCATTGTGTTAGGGTCAGAGGTTTACAGTTGATGGCTCGCTGACATCATCATCGCAGAGGCCTCGCGGCAAGCCCCCCCAACAACATTTACCTATCTCCACGGCAATCGCTACCCCTTCCACTCTCCACAGCAACGAGCAGCCAGTTGAAGCAGAGCAAGCCCAACCCCAACACCACTCCCATAACTCAGAACATTCTGGTGACATTCAAAACATTCCTTCTGACACCCTGAGGTTCTGAATGGATAGAGACGGTATCAGGTTCATTGGCAAACTGTTAGTGTCAGACATGGGTAGAAAAATATGTAAAAACATACTTCAAATAGTTGTCTGGATTTAACAGATCTTCCCTTGTGTAATGGAACCAATATACAAGGAAGGCAGATTCAAAGTGAAAGAATTTCTGTATATGACCCAGAACAGCTGGACTGTGTGTCCAGGGTACTTCAGGGTATGTGTGTGTATGTGTGTGTGTGTGTGTGTGTGTGCTAAAAGCATTGCTCTGTTTGAGGAAAGACAGGGATCAGGACCAGGCAGGGTCAGAGGTCAAGGATCGGGTTCGGGGGTCAGGGGCGACTGGGAAGGAGCAGCCTGACTGACATGGTCCTCGTGAACTCCTCTCTTCTGAAGAGCAAGCGTGAATCCCATAAAAACGACGTCTCGCCATGGCAACGGGAAATCTCGGTCTCAAAACACAGGGAGCGGGACCCGTCGGTCGCGTCTCCCACATGTCTGACGCGCGCACACACACGCGCACAAACCCCCACGCTCAGACACACAAGCTCCCACCGCTCGCACCCAAGACTCCGTGCACGACGGAGGGCAGGAGGCTTGTTGACTCGGCCTGGAAGACGGAGCGCATGGGAGGAGGAGAGTTGAAACAGGATAGAGAAGGGAGGGGGGGGGGGGGGGGGGCGAGGGGGCGGGCGCTGTGACTGGCAGGTGAGGGCTTAGGAAAAACACAGGAAAGAGAGGAGAGGAGGAAAGAGGGGGGGGGGGCACACGTCAGCCTCAGCCTCCTTGATCACAGGGCCCCGCTGGGAACAATGGTCCTAGTGTGTGCGTACATGTGTGTCTGTGTGTGTGTGTGTGTGTATGTGTGTGTGTGTGTGTGTGTGTGTGGTTATCTCTGATAAGGGAAGACGGGGCCTGCTCTCCTCTCTTCTCCTATTCTCCCCCTCTCTCTCCTCCTCCTCCCCGAGACTCTCTCTCCTTTCTTCTCGTCCCCCCTGAAGCGACTCCTTTTCTTCCTCTCTCCTTCCTTTACCCCCCCCCCCATCCTCCACGGCTCCTCCACAGATGAAAGGGGGACGAGATAAGAGCAGGTAAAGGAGTGCAGCGGGGGGGAAAGAGAAAGAGGAAAGTGATAAGGACCGAAAACAATAGAGTCTTTGATGGCATAAGAGAGGAGAGAGAGAGAGAGAGAGAGAGAGAGAGAGAGAGAGAGAGAGAGAGCGAGAGAGAGAGAGAGAGAGAGAGAGAGAGAGAGAGAGAGAGAGAGAAAGAGTGTGGGCTGGTGTGTGTGTGACTAGCTAAAGCAAATGTTGCATTTGAAAGATGTCTCTCTCTCTCTCTCCCTCTACCCCCCCTCTCTCTCTTTCCCTTTCTCTCTCACACACACACACACCTACTCACCTGTTTTTCCAATCTGGGGCTCAGGAGGCTTTTGTACTGCCCAGTCTTCCTGTCCTGCCTGGGTGTGGTTTTCCCATCTCTCCTGCTTTAACCATTAGGACGTCATCCACTTCCCCACCCTCATTACAAATACTTCACTCACCTGCCCCGCTGTGTGTGTGTGTGTGTGGGTGCGTGCGGGTGCGTGTCTCCCCGCTTCCGTGCTTGCTTGTGCGGTCGCTAGCCAGTGCGCGTGCGACGACGCGTGACGCAGAAGTGGACGGACTGAGAGAATGAAGCGAAGGGGAAACGTGGTGTTTTCGTCTCGTCTTCTCGCCCCCGAGCTCCGGCTGTCTGCTGATTGGGTCGCCGAGCTATCACCCACCGGCTCCCGTTCCTGTTTACTTCTGAGAAGAGCAGGGGGGGGGGGGGGGGGGGGGGGGGGGGGGGGGATGAGGAGTGCGAGAGAAGTGAAGAACCGGAGAGGATGAGAGGCGAGGAGGACTGCGGGAATGGGGGATGGGTGCCAGAGAGGAGAGCAGAAGAGGAGGAGAAAAAGGGGAGCAGGGACGGAGGAGAGGAAGAACGGGGAGAAGCAGGAGACCAAACAAGGACAACTTGAGAGGAGAGGAAGAGGAGGAGGAGAGGAGAGAAGGGGACCGGGGGAGAAGGAGGTGCAGGACAAGGGAGGAGGTGAACAGGGGAGCATGAGAGCTGGGTCACAGCGTCTCCTTGACGTAGCTCCAGCTGGGCCAAACAGGTGAGACCCACACACACACACAGAACATTCCAGAGGATATGGAGCTACTGGGACTGGAGAGGCCTGGGGGCAGCATGCACTGACCAGGGGGGGGGCAGACTGGGAAGTGTGTGTGTGTGTGGGGGGGGGGGTGTCTGTGTGTGTGTGTTTGTCTGTGTCAATTTAGGACAAAGGAACACCTGAGTGTTACTCACAATCCACTGTCTGCTGTTGATTTATCACATCAGATAACAAACTGGTCACATCCTGCAGATACTACGTGTGTGTGTGTGCGTGTGTGTGTGCGTGTGTGTGTGTGCGTGTGTGAACGCGTGCTCGTGTGTTTTTTCTCTCCTGAACCGGTCAAGACAAACAAGGCACAGGATTACCAAAATATGTCTCCCAGATTCCCAGAGAGAGGGACAGGCGGCTGGAGACAGACAGACTGGCAGTCTGGGCAAAGGAAGGCCTCTTGACAAATTGAGTCTGGCTGGCCTACTTTCAGGATGGCTGCTCCCTTCTGCCCCCTGGTGGTTCCACTCACTGCCACTGAATCCAGTCTTTGTTCTCACCCAGAGAGCTGAACCTCCACATTATAACCTGCAGGGGGCAACATACTCTTGGAATCCCAAATGAGGGGTTTCTGCTCATTGAGACCCGGTCTGCACGTGGCGTACACAAGGTGGGGCTGTCTTCACTGTAATCACCCAAGTCTGGACTGCGAGTTACTGGGAGACCTTGATTACAGAACTGTGAGGATAAGTTAGCATGCACGATGATGATGATGATGATGATGATGATGATGATGGTGTCGAGGTCAACATATAAGTTAAGACGTTGGTTGGTCAATGTTAATGTTGACCGTAACAGTGAGCTCTTCTTCTCCTTGTCCTCCTCCTCCCGCCTCCTCCTTCCCTCTATCTCTTTCTTTTGAATTCTCTCCATCATTTTCTGGTTTCTCTCAGCCTGGCTTGTTTACTTCCTTTTCTTCCTTGTTGGAGTCCCCAAAGTCACTTCCTGTGTATTTTCTTTCCTCTTGTTATTTTCTGTCTCCCCTCTTATCGTCCCTCCTTCCCCTGCCGATGTCTGCTTTGTGTCCTACAAACATTCCAGTCTGTGCGGCTGCTGGGCCTTGATCGCGGTGGGTTAGGATGTCGCTTGCAGAAAGCATGGCTTATGCAGAAGGGATGTACTTCAAACCTGTGAGAGAGGAATCGAACAGGTCTGTACCTAACTGTGTATGGTTGCAGTCTGCCAGAAGCACTGTGCTGCGAGACGCTCACAGGCTACCAAGCCTCCGTGTGTCTGTGAAAAGACCCACAGAGAGCTGTGTGTCTGGGAAGAGAGACCCACACAGAGCTGTGTGTCTGGGAAGAGAGACCCACACAGAGCTGTGTGTCTGGGAAGAAAGACCCACACAGAGCTGTGTGTCTGGGAAGAAAGACCCACACAGAGCTGTGTGTCTGGGAAGAGAGACCCACACAGAGCTGTGTGTCTGGGAAGAGAGACCCACACAGAGCTGTGTGTCTGGGAAGAGAGACCCACAGAGAGCTGTGTGTCTGGGAAGAGAGACACAAACAGAGCTGTGTGTCTGGGAAGAGAGACCCACACAGAGCTGTGTGTCTGGGAAGAGAGACCCACACAGAGCTGTGTGTCTGGGAAGAGAGACCCACACAGAAAGCTGTGTGTCTGGGAAGAGAGACCCACAAAGAGCTGTGTGTCTGGGAAGAGAGACCCACACAGAGCTGTGTGTCTGGGAAGTGAGACCCACACAGAGCTGTGTGTCTGGGAAGAGAGACCCACAGAGAGCTGTGTGTCTGGGAAGAGAGACCCACAAAGAGCTGTGTGTCTGGGAAGAGAGACCCACACAGAGCTGTGTGTCTGTTACATCCACAGAACGTTACCCTGCAGGAAAGGGAGCGGTTGACATACATTTTCCAGAGTTTGTTTGTGTGTACGTGTATGTGTGTGTATGCCTCAATGTATCTACAGTGTATGCATGTGTGTGTGTGCACGCACACGTGTGTTTGTGTGTGTGCATGCGTGCGTGTACCAGCATGTCTGAATGGCAATGTTGTGTTTGCGGAACCCAGAAAGCTGTGGAGAGAAGCCTAAATTGTTCCAGAACCCCATTCACCCCTCAAGACCTCTCACGGGACTCCAGAACAATCACAAGAATGATGCATGTTGGAATATGTTGAGTGTTGCTTTAAATCCTAAGTGTTGTCTTTACTAAGAAGAAACAGGTTTGTCAGAATAAGAAATGTTTCCCCGAAGACTTGACTGTTTAGAGTCCACACTTCTCAAAACTAATGGCATTGTTATTGTCACTTATTACAGAAAGAAGTGATTGAAACTGACTTCAAATGGCTTTGATTCCCCAATAAATATCAATAAAACAACACTCGGAGCATTGTTATATTACAGGAAAACAGACTCTGAGCAGAACATCAACCGTCAGAGGAATAACAGAGAGGTCAGGTTCGGACAACATGGCTGTCTGCACCATGACCTCCTCAACAACCACCACAACTAACAACCTTCTCCACACAGCACCCCTTCCCCATCAACAACGCTCCCTTTTAACTTCACACTTGTTCCCCTGGGATGCTTTCCGGAACCTCCCTCCTCCATAGCCTGTGAGGTATATAGCTGTGTATATATGTCTAACATATCTTCATGTAACCAATAGACTTCTTTTTCCCTGATGGCAACCATTTTTTTCACAGCGGTATTTGACTGAAGCCTCAGTCTTGGTGCGGCGCTAGACCCAGCTGTCTACCACATGTGAGATCTAAGACTGGAACAGACAGAGAGGAAGAACTTCCTTCCCCGGCTCCTTAGGGGGAGCCCGCACCCTGACGGGAGCTGGGGAGAGGTGGAGTGAGAGGGGGCCGAGGAGGAGTGGAACGAGAAGGTGACGAAAGGGAGGAAGGGAGTTGAGAGGGAGAGAGTGTGGGTCTGCAGATACATCTGTGGAAGAGAGAAGAGAGAGAGAGAGACATAGAGAGATACAGAAAGGGGGAGACATAGAGAGACAGAGAGAGAGAGAGAGAGAGAGAGAGAGAGAGAGAGAGAGAGAGAGAGAGAGAGAGAGAGAGAGAGAGAAGGGAAGGGAAGCAGAAAGAGAAAGAGAAAGAGAAAGAGAAAGAGAAAGAGAAAGAGAAAGAGAAAGAGAAAGAGAAAGAGAAAGAGAAAGAGAAAGAGAGATAGAGACAGGCAGAGTTAGGTAGAAAGATAGAGGCAGAGAGAGAGACAGTGAGAAAGACAAAAAAAAGACAAGGAGAGACAATCAAGACACAAAACAAGAGAAACAGGGAGACAAGAGAATGAGAGACTCAATGCTTCTGAAGCTGCCATTATGTCTCCCTCCCGTTCTTTAGTTGACCAATTAGAATCTGTCACACATTTGCTCACATTACAGACTTTTACCCAGACAGCAGGCCCATTCACCAGCCGATGACCCATAGAGTGGTGACACACACAGAGACACACACATTCACACGCTCACACACACACACACACACACACAGGATGAACAGTCAGTGCCACCGTGCATCCGGCCCAGTGAATGTCCATTGTATCAGACAGAGTGGTCTCTGGGTAGTTTATCTACTGGGGGCCATGGTGACAACAGTGCAGAAAGAACCAAGGACACTTCCGTCCACACACACACACACACACCTACACTAACAGACATCTTCCCAGAGGTCCACCCAAACTCAAACGCCAGAATGGAAAGAGTAGGGAGAAGATTTTGGACACCCCTGTCATTGTGATGGTCCAGGTGTTTTGGTGGGGCGTGTGTGTGTGTGTGTTGGGGGGTGGGAGGAGGGGGGGGGGGTAGAGGTGAGGTCTGACAGGGTGTTCTTCTTCAAATGTGGGCAAAAGAGAACATTGCATTCATCCGTCGGAGGGCTGGAGTGCCGGTGTTGGTGTCAAGGTCAGAGACCCTGGGTGTACAAGACGAGAACATACACAGATATTTCTGCCGCGCCGGCGGAGTGCTAAAACAGAACATTGCTCTCACAGATGAAACACACATGCCGTCATACCAATAGAGCACGACTCTCCCATGTAGTGTGTCCTTCAGACGTAAACACACCCACACACACCCCACGCTTTCAGACAGCCAACCTCAGACACAAACACAGACCAATGCATATGGATAAAATCAACTTGTACCGTTACATGCACACACATACACACACACATATAGAGGAGGAAGAGAGAAGCTATGGGCCGGGAGTGGGTTGTGAAAACAGGCAGCTGTGAAAACAGGCAGCAATGATGTCACAGCCGCGAGGGATCATGGGTAACACTGGTGCAGAGCCGCTTTGATGTGTTCTGGTTTTATAGCATCTCAGAAAGAAGGTGGCGGATTTGATGTTTGGGAGGTGATGGTGTGTGTGTGTGTGTATGGTTTCTGTCTCACCATGCCACATCGTATCTCAACAACCAGTCACAACAAGCATTCCTCCTAATGAACAAGTGTCAGGACACAAACCCAACATTCCAGTTGAGCACAGAAACACAGTCAAGCTCCTGGTTCATTGATTTATCTTACCCAACGAAACCTTACTCAGTGAAACCCCTGGATCAGCCCTGTGTGCCCCGACGGTGTGACGAATGAAACGCGCCTCAATTGCTTTCAAATGCTTCAGTGTAATTGATCTGTGTAATTGAGCCAGGCCTGTTCTGGAGCTTGGGGCCGGAGCAGGTGTCTGGCAGAACGACTCTGTCCAAACACACTCAAGATTATCCATACACTGCTGCTGGGGGCACTGAGGAAAGGACGGACAACAGAGAGAGACAGGGAGAGAGAGAGAGAGAGAGAGAGAGACAGAGAGACAGAGAGACAGAGAGAGAAAGTGAGAGAGCAGAGAGTGAGAAAGAGAGGGGTAGAGAGAGAGAAAGCGTGAGAGAGAGAGAGAGAGAGAGAGAGAGAGAGAGAGAGAGAGAGAGAGAGAGAGAGAGAGAGAGAGAGAGAGAGGGAGAGAGAGAGAGGTGAGGAAAGTCATTTCCAGGCCAGTGCCCTGCGTTTCGACCGACAGTTTGGCTTCCAGACAGCTCTTAAATGCTGCAGGTGCAAATTCACACCCCTCCCTCTCTCCCGCCATCCAACCCCCCGCCCCTCCCCTTCCTCTCCTTTCCCAGGCCTCTTAACGCTGGGAAAACACGGTTGGGACTCCAGGGGCACCAGGCCAGATGTGCCCAGTCATACCAGCCAGGATCAAAGAGCCACGAGCATCAACAGAGAATATGTGTGTGTATAGGGTGTGTGGGGGGTATTGGTGTGTTGTGTGTTTGTTGTTTATAGTGTGTGTGCATGGCTGTGTCTGTGTGTGTACGGTGTGAGAGAGAGAGAGAGACAGAGAGAGAGAGAGAGAGAGAGAGAGAGAGAGAGAGAGAGAGAGAGAGAGAAGGGCTTCATGCTGAGTTATGGGAGCTTGTGACTGTTCTATCTCCGGAAGATTCAATACCAGGTTGGCCTCCTTCTCCCACCCCTGACCCCTCCCTTCACGGGCCATCAACTTCAGGAACGTGAGCAATTTATGGACACGTCCTCCTCAGTGTCTCCAGGCCTGTACCTGGCCTCTGTCCCTCTGAGGAATCTCTTCAGCCAGGCTTGAAAGAATAACGACTTGCTTTTGAAGACCTGTGAAGATCCTGGATCCAGGTTGAAATACTGGTGCTAGAAGCTAAGCATGACGAACTCTGCCCTTGACCTTTGACCCCCGCAACTTCGGCAGTCGTGTGTGGGGGACGGACTGACATACCTGTCAGTCTCCCCCCCCCCCCCCTCTCTCCCTCCAATTGCAGCAATCCATAAACGTCGACGTAAATCTCCACCTCTTCGGTCCTCGCGACGGGAAAATGGGAGGGGACGGAGGTCGGAAGATTACTCCGGCTCCTCGTGACAACTTTGAGGGCTTGTTTCAGCTCGACAGCATTGCTGAGGAACACAGACAGCGAGCAGAGGACAGTGTTGTGGTATGTGCTCATTGTGCTCCGCTCTGTCAGGCACTACATCACACTGACAGCAGGCATGTGGCCCGATCTGGATCTGCCTGGAGCGATGGAGTTTCGAAGCACCCTTATGCCTGACACCTATCCTGATTTATGACCTGGTTTAGACATTGAGAATGGATTGGGATTTTTTGCGGGAGAGTTCACGAGGGGTTCTGGTGAGTTGAGCACGGGATCGCTGTGTGTTGGGATTGAGGAGAGTTTGGGAGAGTTTTGGAGTCCTGGGAACATCTCGATAGTCACTATAGTCATGTGACAAAGCAGAATTTGTTCATCAATAATCTATACATTTATCAATGATATTTGAGTGAAACAATGACGATGATATCGTCAACAGAGTGTCGTCCCTTTTAGAAGGAGAAAATAATCGGATTTAGACAAACACATAGAGATGTTGTACAAAAAAACAACGTGCCACGCAAGTCATGTTGCAGTTCTGTCAGTGTCATTAGGAATAATGTTGTTTAGGAGAACATGCACGATGACAAACTGGATGGCAGAGTGTTCTCATTACTCAACACGGCGCAGACCTCAAGCTGTTCTGACAAATGAAGGGGACTGATTGTGAAGGCTCCTGGTGGCTTTCAACAGCAGCTCTCAACACATGGCACTCGAAAACCCCAAAGGCAGAACTTGATATGATTCTCCAACAACCCAAATGTCAGGCCAGGTCTGGATTTCAAGACCGGAGGAGGTGTGGAAGAGGAGCTGTTGTTGTGAGAAGGTTGTTGGGAAGCCTGGAGAATGTTGGGAAGATTGTTTGTCTCCGGTGGCCCGTTGATGGACAGGTGAAAGCATTCGCTCCAGGATCTCTCTGCATCTCTCACCGGCTCATTACTCTCACACTATCTAGACCACACACCCTCTGCTGGAGCAGAGACACAACGGAGGAAAACGTCATTCCCCTCTCTCTTTCTCTCGGTCCCTCTGTCTCTCTCTCTTTCCCTCTGTCTCTCTCTCTCTCTCTCTTTCTCTCGGTCCCTCTGTCTCTCTCTCTTTCCCTCTGTCTCTCTTTCTCTCTCTTTCTCTCTTTCCCTCGGTCTCTCTCTCCCTCTTTTGCTCTGTCTGTCCAGCTCTCTCCTTTTCTCGTGTTCTCTCTCCTTCTCCCCTCTCCGCTCTTTGTCTCTCTTCCTCTCTTACGCTCGCCCCGCTCTCTCTCTCCTTCGGTCTCTGCTTCTCTCTCTCCTTCTCCCTCTCTCTCGGCGAGAGTGTCAGACTGTCTGAGGTCATTGCCGTCTGTGTGTTCCCAGCTGTGTAACTGGCAGGCCCCCTGACCTATCAATCTGTCACCATGCCAGCCTCAATCTGGATTTGTCCCAGGCTCCACCCAATGACTTCCAGACTCTGTTCACATGTCCGATGCATTATAATGACGTCAGGGATTTTCACAGCTTTTCTGCTTGTCAAGATCGGTGATGACAGCTGACCCTGGCATGGTTTGTGGGGGTACGAGGGGGTACGAGGGGGTTCTGGTCGTCCAGGCCGGGATTTCCCAGCGTTCGCTGGGAGGGGCGGCCGGAGTCGACTCCCTCAGGTTGGGTCACGGCTGTCGTGCCCTTGAGGAAGATACTGTCCAGGGTGCACGTGCTCGGGGACATCTCTGTGTTCGTGAGACCTGGGGGCAGCCAGGGGGGTCGGTGTTGGGGGGACGGTGGGGGGTCTGGGGAGTGGGGGGGTGGGGGGGGGGGTGAGGGGGGTTGATTCAGATGTACTCCTCCTGCCCCCAGAGAGAACAGGGAGCTGCTGGATATCAGTGCTGACAAAGCACATGCTTGGAGAGAAAAACCCTGAAGCGCTTTAGAAACGTGAGGTTGCAGGTGATGGTAATGATGGCTGTCACGCCTAGTTGGGGGTCACTGGTTCACAGCTTATCACTGTCAGACGGGAAAGTCCCTTTCTCAGTCTGAGGTTGCCTGCAGTGTGTGTGTGTGTGTGTGGGGGGGGGGGGGGTTATGTGGGGGGCGGGGGGGGAGGGGGGGTATGTGCGTGTGTTTACCTTAGATTGCTGTCTGTCTTTGTGTGTGTGATGTATCACCATAATATGAATTCTTCCTTGAGAGACAGGGCAGACAGTGGGACAGTAGGACGCCAGCCATGAGGCAGGGGTCCCTCATCCAGTCTCTCCCTCTCTCTCTCTCTCTCTCTCTCTCTCTCTCTCTCTCTCTCTCTCTCTCCTCTCTCTCTCTCTCTCCTCTCTCTCTCTCTCCCTCTCCCCTCCCCCCCCCCCCCCCTCTCTCTCTCTCTCTCTCTCTCTCTCTCCCTCTCTCTCTCTCCCTCTCTCCCCCCCTCTCTGTCTCTCTCTCTTTCTCTCTCTCTCCCTCTCTCCCCCCCCCCCCTCTGTCTCTCTCTCTCCCTCTCCCCCCCCCCCTCTGTCTCTCTCTCTCTGTCTGTCTGTCTCTCTGTCTCTCCCTCTCTCTAACTAACTCTATCTCTGTCTCTCCTTCTCTCCCTCCCTCTCAGTCTCCCTCCCTCGCACCCACCCCTCTCTCTCTCTCTCTCTCTCTTTCTCTCTCTCTCTGATTGATGTGGATGACAAGGCGTCAGTGTAGCGGCTCAGCACGCTTCAATCTGCTTTATTGGAAACATGAAGGGGCCTCGTTTTCATGTGGAGGGCCTGACTCTTCCCAAAAGCGGGAAAACACTGCTGGCCAAGCAGAAACGAGGGCCAAGTGTTTGATGTGGTCAGTCACATGGGTTCCTAGAACGTGGGTCGTGGGGACTCATTAATCAAACACACGGGAAATACAATTCCAGCTTCTCATCTCGTTCCGTGTTGATTTTATAAGGTTCAGACGTTGGCAACTCAGCAGAGTTGAGAGCAGGGCGTGTGATTAACTCACTGGAGTGGAGGTGACCAATCATCTGAGCGGCTGAGGTGATGTCATCTCCCACACTTTAGCGGCTGAGGTGATGTCATCTCCCACACTTTGGGTGCATAGTGTGGGTGCCATGTTACTCAGGGAGGGGGGGGGGGGATTTCCAAGATTGGAACAAACAGGAATAACCCCCCCCTCTCCCCCCCGGCTCCCTGTGGAGATGACACTGGCAGCAGGTCATCGTGACGCCGGTGCTCTGAGCGCGCTCCAGACAGCACCAGGAACTCCACACGCAGGTCACAGCCGGGACAGCTCCTGTTTCTGAGCAACATTCTTGGAAATCAAATGTTCCTCTCTTCCCCTACTAATCGCTGTGTTTGTTTGCCTCCAGGTCTGCGCCAGTCATGGCTTTTGAGGGCGGGCGGAGGGGGGGGGGGGGGGGGGGGGGGCTGAGTGGGTGACAGCTGAAACTGTTCCCCGCAATGGAGGACCTGGGACGGGGGGGGCAGCATGTTGTCAGCCTTGTTGACCGCGGCGGCACGCAACAACACATTTCACAGGGATTTGTGGAGGGTAAACATGAGTGTTTTTGCCGTCTTCCAGGGATCGTGAGAGAGTGCTGCCAGGCAGTGTGGTTGTGTGGGGGGGGTTGAGTCAGCCCCCATGGCCCGGTGCTCAGTAGATTTAGGTCATTGTGGAAACCGGAAAATATGACCTCACGTAAATATGTTAAATTTGTGTGTGACTGTGCGACTGTGTGTGTGTGCGTGTGTTTGTGTGAGTGTGTGTGTGTGTGCAATTTCAATGTCGATACAATGATTTACAGATGCCAGATAAAAGTCGTCGGCAGAAGTATTTCTGTCGGGGGACGTAGAGAGAGGTTGTCTTTCATCAGTCATGAGGAGTAAGTAAACATGCAGACGTTTGTTGGAGTACCAAAACGTGTGTATGTTTGTCGTGGGCGGAGAGTTTCCTGTGTGTGACTAGCCCCCTGGGTAGATCGTGTCGAGTCACCGTCCAAAGTTCCATCATTTCTTCTTCCTCTGTGGAAAGACTTGCTTTCGGGACACTTCAGAGGACACTGGGAAATATTAGTTTTGGAGTCCTTCACAAATACTTCTAGAAGTGTCTTGCAACATCTTGGTGGTAAAATGACCAGGGATTACTTTGAACACAGCTTTCACATCGCATTCACACCTTTGCTGTTGATACAAAGACCCAAGATCTTTTCCAGAGCACTGGGAAAGTGGGTTCAAAGTCATCGAACACTGTCCTATACATGAACCATTCCCAAACATCACCAAACCTTAACAGAACCAAACCAGGGGGGAAAAAAAGATTCAGACAACTGCCTGAATTCAATTTTTTATTGAATGTGTCCCAAGGACCAATCAGTGATGAGTTAGGGCTATTGTGACCCATCTGAACTTCTGGCCCGGTAGAAGCCCTGTGAAGCAGTATCTTCTTTCTCTACACCCTTCCTCTTCCCTCTGTCCACCCCCCTCCGTTTCCCTGGACCGTGCATTCCTCCTGTTTGTTCTCTGTCTCCCTGGCCTACTTCTGACAGGCTGACAGTAACGTCTGCTGGTTGAAACCGACCCGCGTCTGTACTATCACGCTACCTTCTCGCATTTGCTCAGCGCACGTCCACAGCTTGCCAAACGGCCAAGGCCTGACCCCCCCTCCCCACCCCAAACACACGCGCAACATGGAACACCCTCAAACCCACCAGCTCCTCTAGTATATGTTGTGGGTGGATGTATATGTGAGGGGGCTCATTTCACAGAGAGGCCGCGTCTGGTGTTTTTGTGTTGGAGTGTTTTTGTTTTTCCCCAAAGGGAGTCCCTCCGTTTATTTGGAGGAAGAACGTAGGAGCGCACATGCACGCTCCGAACGGGATCGACTTGCTTGCGAACCCGACGAACTCGGACCGAAACACACGCGGTGTTTCCCCGCGCAAGAAAACAGGAATGTGTTCCTCACGTGCAGATCCTCTGCTGGAGGGATGATGAGAACCACATGGCGTCCAGGCGTCCAGACCCTCCTCCTCTCTTCCCGTCCTCCCCGGGCCAGGCCTGCGCCGGCCGGCCGGGGACGAGGCAACGGGCCTGGGAGGATCTGCTGCGAGGGCACATTCCCCGAGATGCAGATGGGAGGCTTCAGACTGGGTCAGTAGGCCGAGGCCCCCGGCCACCAAGCTCCCCCACCCTCCCCCACCCACCCTCCCCCATCCTCCCCCCTTCCACTCCAGGCTGTTCTCGTTGGAACTGTTCATCCAGAGGGACTCGTACACCCGACAGGGACAGGCTAACGATCACAGGGCTGATGCTGTCAACAGGCGGGCCGGTTCATAGGGAAGTCAGATGTGTCTGGATGTGTTCTGTGTTTGTTTTTGTGTGTGTGTGTGTGTGTATTTGTCTGTGTGTATCTCTGTTCCAAAACAAGTTTCCAATACTTCTGGACACAAATGTACACTCCCTCGTTGACAGACTCACAAACACACGCACACAATTACAAGCAAATACACAAACAGACAGTTAAACAGAAACACACACAAACTAAAACAAAATAAATCTATACTGTAATTGACCTATTTCCTCGATAGGGAGTAGCTACACTTACTGCACTAGCTGGTACTGCGTCATAAATACCAGTCTGTGAAAGCCTAAACTCCATATCACTGTATCACCATCATGGAGGGCCTGAGTCACATGACATTTACAGCCCAGAACAATTTCCAATTACCTGAGAATTCCTCATGACAAAGAACACTGTAGATCTTCTTTCCAAACACTACAAAGTGCCCTGAAAACATGCCGACTTCTAACAATCTCTTGCAATTACTTCAGTTTGGTTATTATCTGAGGGATATCTCTGTCTTTGTGTGGGAGAGTAAGAGTTGGCACGGAAAGATTATTCTCCCTGCCCTTTTAAAAAAGTTGCTGAGGTGTCATGGAAACTCCCTTTTGGTGCCTTGGTTTTTATTTGTTCTTTTTACTGTGATTGGGTTCACCACAGAGGTCTGTGTCTGGAGGGGGTGTGTATTCTTAATGCCAGCCCATCTCTGGCACCCATTGTGTGTGTGTGTGTATCTCTACATCCATCCTTTATCACCCAGTGTGTGTGTGTGTGTGTGCACCCCACATCCATCCTTTATCACCCAGTGTGTGTGCACCCTACATCCATCCTTTATCACCCAGTGTGTGTGTGTGTGTGCGCACCCTACATCCATCCTTTATCACCCAGTGTGTGTGTGCGCACCCTACATCCATCCTTTATCACCCAGTGTGTGTGCGTGTATGCACCCTACATCCATCCTTTATCACCCAGTGTGTGTGTGTGTGTGTGTGTGTGCACCCTACATCCATCCTTTATCACCCAGTTTGTGTGTGTGTATGCACCCTACATCCATCCTTTATCACCCAGTGTGTGTGTGTGTGTGCACCCTACATCCATCCTTTATCACCCAGTGTGTGTGTGTGTGCACCCTACATTCATCCTTTATCACCCAGTGTGTGTGTGCGTGTATGCACCCTACATCCATCCTTTATCACCCAGTGTGTGTGTGTGTGCACCCTACATCCATCCTTTATCACCCAGTGTGTGTGTGTGTGCACCCTACATCTATCCTTTATCACCCAGTGTGTGTGTGTGTGTGTGTGTGTGCACCCTACATCCATCCTTTATCACCCAGTGTGTGTGTGTGTATGCACCCTACATCCATCCTTTATCACCCAGTGTGTGTGTGTGTATGCACCCTACATCCATCCTTTATCACCCAGTGTGTGTGTGTGTGTGCACCCTACATCCATCCTTTATCACCCAGTGTGTGTGTGTGTATGCACCCTACATCCATCCTTTATCACCCAGTGTGTGTGTGTGTATGCACCCTACATCCATCCTTTATCACCCAGTGTGTGTGTGTGTATGCACCCTACATCCATCCTTTATCACCCAGTGTAGCACGGCCTACGTCCTTCACTTGGCTTCTCGTTGTTTTCCTCCCCTGGTCTTGTAGACAAACTGTCTGCATGTCTACTTTCAGGGGATGAAAGAATGTTGGCTGAACTCCTGCACACTTCGGCGCTAAGACTCCATGGTCTGGGGGTTGTAGGGATGTGTGTGTGTGCGTCTGTGTGTGTGTCTGTGTGTAGGATACTCGAGAAATAAAAGTTGTGACTTTAGAAAATCGACCACAGAGGCAAGCCAGGGAGGAGGTGTCCTGAGACAACAAAGGCAGAAAGGAAGGAGCCCAGGGTGTGTAAAACTGCAGCGCATTCTAAACTAGAGTTAGAGAACCCAGAGCTCGCTGCAGGAGGCGTCTTTAAAAACAAGGTCGGAACTGTTGAATGGGAGTAAACGCGCACGGCTGTGTGAAAGTGGCTGGGCCGACACGTGGACGGGACATATGTCTGACACAGGATCTGTTTACATCCTACCCAGTGAGTTGTGAGGGGGAGGAGAAACCACCCAATGTGGGTCAGGAGAGCCAAGCATCAGTAGAACAGTGGAGAGGAGAGGAAGGGTTGAGGAGAGGAGAGCAGAGGAGAGGAGGGGAGGGGAGGGGAGGGGAGGGGAGGGGAGGGGAGGGGAGGGGAGGGGAGGGGAGGGGTGAAGAAGAGGTGAGGAAAAAAGAAGAGGAGAGGAGGGGAGGGGAGAGGTGAAGAGGAGGTGAGGAGAAAAGAAGAGGAGAGGGATGTGATGCAGGTGCAATGTCCAGGTGTAAACAAGACCACCTAGTAGGTTGGGAAAGTTCTGTTTAGTCTGCTGCTACCAGTGTTACAGGGACGGTCATCAACATCACATGCTCTCTCTCTGTCTCTCTTTCAACTCATTTCACTCTCTCTTTTCTGCCTCTTTCTCAATCAACATCCTGAAGATTCGGTAATCATGACCTGATTTAGCTGGTGATGTCATTCAATGTCATTTTGATTTGGAGACGGAGACACCTGAAATCACTCAGACTCCCAAACATCCTCTCCAGGGAGTTGGAACATGCAGACCTTAGATATTGGCCGATATTTCAAATAATAAAGAACATCTTGCTCCCATGACTAGTCTCAGTATCAAAACATGTCATAACTAGCTCTGGTCTATTGCAAAATAATGTGTATGTCTGTGTGATCTCCTCCCAGATGTTTGGAATAGAATCCACTGTTCAGCAGACACACTGTCCCTCACAGTGAGTCTGTCCAGATGAATATATTGTCGTCTGGCTCTCCTGAAAAGGACACAACCACACCATTTCAATCTGTTTGTGTTTCCCTCTGTGTTCTTTCAGCCTCTTCCATTCAACTCCAGACATGGTCCCATCAGCCCAAAGGACTCCCCACCTCTCCCCAGTACCGCCCCCCACCTCTGTGGGGTAAGCACAGCGCAAGCCTGCTTGGTCAGACAGCTCCGCCTCACCACCAGGACCAGGTCAAGGGCTCCATCCAAGCCTCGTCAAACGAGCCTGTTCAGTGGGCGGGCGAGGCTGGCAGACCAGGGCTGGCTGGGAGAGGGAAGTGCCGTGACCCAGTGGCCTGGGAGTGTAACCCAGTCCCCCCCCCCCCAGTAGAATGGGCGGTCTGGCCCAGTCAGGAATGCAGAGCTGGCCTCCCAGGGGGGTGGGGGTGCTTATCACGTCCCACCCTCTATTTTCCTAATTTTGACATTTTGTTCCGCCATTCCCCCCCCGCCTATCACGTGTGAGCGTGCCTCATCAGGCTGCATTGCAAAGCTCTCTCTTGGCAGAGACGGTGAAATGTAATAAGAGAGAGTGTGCGGGTGCAAGATTGCGTATGCGTATGCCTGGGTGCATGTCTGTGTGAGGGGGGGGGGGGGGGGGTTCTCAGTCACATGGACCCTGAGATAGCAACCTGGGGCAGTATTCAAAACACGTCCTACATAGCTGTGTGCGAAGCTAAGATTGACAGTGCAAACATTTACTGTAATTACCAGATTACTGTTACCCATGGGTGCCGAGACCATGCGAGTGCGTTGAGATTGGAAAAATACCTGGCGGTGTTGCACGCAAATATGTCCCCCCTCCGCTCTCCCCTTCCTAAACCGCGGAGGAACTCTAACATGTCCTGATATGTTTCCCCTCAGATCAGATGAAGGCAGAGCGGTGTGGGTGAGGAGTCAGACAGACCACAGCCATCCATCCCCTCCTCAGTCACCCCATCTCTCCCAGATGAGAGGTGTGATGTTCCGGGAGCGGAATGTCTTGTTTTGTTAACGGTAGGGAAAACCTACTTTCCAAACCATTGGTCAGATGAAACGAGGTGGTCTTGCAGGAATGTTATTGACCTTGAGAGAAGCATTAATAGCTTAAAGGTGGCGTTGCTTCTCATACGGGTGCTCTCGGACACAACGTTAGGAAGAACACAGCAAACACACCCAGCAGTAGTCTTTATAGGTAACATACCCTCAAACACACATTCAACTTACACCCTGTCTTGGTATGGCAGTGATGGAGCGCTCCACTGAACCAAGTGGATAGGGGGGAGATCTAGACACGGAACTCGGAGAATGCTGTTCTCATACAAACACACACACACATACACCAGTGTACCAGTGTCAAACTGACATCAAGTGAAAGGTTGGAGGGCGGAGTTTAGACACAGCATTGGACAAAACAGTATATGCTGAGGCAAATAGGAGAGGAGAACAGGAGGAGGAGAGAGGAGGAGAGGAAGAAAAGAGTGGCTAGGAGAAGAGGAAAGGAGAAGAGGAGAAGAAGTAAGAGGAGGAGAGGTGAGGTGAGGAGGAGAGGTGAAGAGGAGGAGAGGAAAGGAGAGGTAAGGAAAGGAGGAGGAGGAGGAGGAGGAGGGAAGGAGGTAAGAGGAGGAGAGGTGAGGTGAGGAGGAGAGGAGAGGTGAAGAGGAGGAGAGGAAAGGAGAGGTGAAAAGAAGGAGAGGAGAGAAGAGTGGAAAGCAATTGAGGGCTGAGTCAGGGGAGGAGTGCTCCTGCAGCTGCAATAACACAGACAGGCAGTTCCAGGGGTGGTGGTAGAGTTACAGCACTGTGTACACACAGACATCCACACACGTTTACACACTGTGTAGACCCTCACACACTCACAGACAACCATACTGTCCTTACCACAAACACAGTTCATACGTATACAGTAAACAAGACCAACACCGAGATACTTGTCAAATCAATTCTCCCACTCCATTTCACACTGTTATTTTAATTCCCTCACACTCTGAACCCTTAACCCTGACACACACACACTAACATACAGACACACACACTAACGTACACACACACACTAATGTACACATGCAGGTCACCTAGTGCAGGAAGCCACAAGGCATGGCCAGGGATACTCACCCTATTATCTGGCTTAGGCTGAGCGTCTGGTTGGGGTGGCTGGCTGGCCAGCTGGCTGGCCGGCTGGCTTGCTGGGGTGGCTGACTGGCTGGCTGGCTGGCTGGCTGGGGTGGCTGGCTGGCTGGGGTGGTTGGCTGGCTGGCTGGCTGGCTTGGGTGGCTGGCTGGCTGGCTGGGGTGGCTGGCTGGCTGGCTGGCTTGCTGGCTGGAGTGGCTGTCTGGCTGGCCAGCTGGTTGGCTGGGGTTGCTGGCCTTGGCCTTAGGTCACGATCGGCCTTGGTCTGCTCTGCTGTGCTCTTCCAGACCAGGACCCAGGAGTCACTGTGGTCACCCCCCTTAACTGGAAAACTTGGGACTGACCATGATTGTTCATAGCACTCTGCCACCTGGCACACCGCTGTGCTCACATCCAGTGTGAGAACCATGTCATGATCCACTGCATCAGCAGATGGAACTTTGATCAGAGCCTGTTTTTTTCGCAGATGACTGTGACCCTGGTGGAGGGATGAGGTCATCTCCTGCTCTCCCCAGCCCGGTCATGCTCCCATCAGATCCCTCTGATGTTCTTCTGCTCCACCACCCAGGTTCCTCTGCTGTTCTGCTGCTCCACCACCCAGGTTCCTCTGTTGTTCTGCTGTTGCACCACCCAGGTTCCTCTGTTGTTCTGCTGTTGCACCACCCAGGTTCCTCTGATGTTCTTCTGCTCCACCACCTAGGTTCCTCTGCTGTTCTGCTGCTCCACCACCCAGGTTCCTCTGCTGTTCTGCTGCTCCACCACCCAGGTTCCTCTGATGTTCTTCTGCTCCACCACCCAGGTTCCTCTGTTGTTCTACTGTTCCACCACCCAGGTTCCTCTGATGTTCTTCTGCTCCACCACCCAGGTTCCTCTGCTGTTCTGCTGTTCCAACACCCAGGTTCCTCTGCTGTTCTGCTGTTCCAACACCCAGGTTCCTCTGCTGTTCTGCTGTTCCAACACCCAGGTTCCTCTGCTGTTCTGCTGCTCCACCACCCAGGTTCTTCTACTGTTCTATTGTCTTACCAACCCAAATCTTCTACTGCTCTATCGTATTAGTAATCAAGTTGTTCTACTACGTATTATACTACCAATGATCTATAATGTTCTTTCACTGTTTGTTTTTACCTTCTCAGAATAGCAGTTCCAGTCTCGTGGAAGAGATAGATCAAGAAAAAGGAAGAACACATAAAATAAGCTTGAAGGCCCCAGGAGGAAAGCTAGAGCCCACAAGAAAGGGCGAGAGACAAACGAAAACAAAACCAAAGATGAAAACAGCAGGAAGAGAAGGAGGGCTCATGAAAAACTATTGCAGGAGGTATGTTTATAAATTCAGCTTAGGATCCTAATCGGGAAAACACAAGCTTGCAGAAAGCATTGGCTCAGCTTAACATCGGTCCAGTGAGAAGCCAAGAATGAAACACTGGGGAAACAATCCCATGCAGTTCCAGTGAACCCTGCTCACATCTCTCATCCTGTTCTGTCCTCTCAGCAGATGTCTCCTGCTGATGACACGTTTATGCGGATCATGTGACCATAGCCTGGTAATCTCATACACTTACGGTAGACCAACAAAGAGTGTTGCATGGCAACGTGGGAAGTTTAAACTTCCTCTGGCCCTGAGGAATGACATGGCTCAAGTTTGTGTGTCCACATCTCAACCGTCGCACGATAAACAAACACAATAACATACACTAATTGTAATGAGTGTTTTCACACCCAGCAGCCTTGCTTTTTTCCATAATAATTCTATTCATACAAACCTTGTGGGATATCATTAACATAAAAAGTTTGCACTGCCTACTCCACCCACTGCAACTACACTTTTCCATCCAGTCACATCCCATACTACATAACACATTCATTACAATGATGATAAAATGTACACCTCGATGACCTCACGTATGGTCTACAGGTTTGGCCATAGTGTCCAGTTCCGCTGGTGCTGGCTGACTAATGGCTGTACGGTTTACGAGGCAGTCGTCTTCCACCGTGGAAAGGTTCTCTGCCGCTCGCAGGCTAATGTCAGCCCCATAAACACACTGATTATCTACAGGCTCCATTAAATAATGAAGGTCTTCCTGTGTCCTGGCTCAATTGGGCTAGGGAGGTCAGTGGTATGTGTGTGTGTGGGGGTGTGTGTGTGCATGTGTGAGTGTGAATGAGGTGTGAGTGTGGTAACTATGATAGGAAGGGCCAGTCCTTTTTTACGTGGGTATATACTGTAATAGGTGGATGTGGCTACTGGAAATGCAATTCCTCCCCATAAAATTGCAATTCCTCCTTTCACCCCTCTTAAACACACTCCCACTCGTACAGATACAGACACTCGCTTGCCCAACCCGTTTACACGCACACTCATCATTGTCATTAGCAGTTGAGTGGAAATACCCTTAAGACAAGTTAGCAAAAGCGTCTGGCATAAAGGGCGGAATCTACAGCTCAGTTTCCAAGCTCGTTCTGTGATCTAATCCATCACCCATGATGGTGGACCGCATCCATACAGAGGGATGGAGCTACTGGAGAGATCCCATGCTGCGTTCACAAGACTCCCAGGAACAACCACTTGTAACAAAGTGAGGGAGTTTCGACGAAACAACTCATCAACTCTCCCTCATCTCCTAAATGACATCATGACATCAACGGTCGTTGCTCTTTGGCAGATGGCCACAAAATTCCTCCACCATGTAGTAGCATCGTTTTCCCTCAGGGGGGTGGGGGTGGGGAGTCGAGAAGTGGGGTGTTAAGTGGACAGATGTCCCCCAATGTCCCCAGGGGGAGTGTGTCACCACAGCATAGAGCTCTACTGTGGCAACTGTACAAAACTCTACTGTAAAGAACCAATCTCTACAGAGGAACCTTTCATACTGGCCACGGCCTTCCACAAACCAGATATAGCACCTGTAATGGGCCAATGACAGGCCAGGACTAAACAGAACAACACTCATTAGACCACCTCATTGGCTAGCTATGCCACCATAGGCAACATACTCTGTTGCACAAACGATGCAAGTCAATAGTTTGTTGCTGTAACTGGAGGCTGACCTGCAGGTAGAAGTGAACCAGACATGGTGACCAGAACAAGACTGGGCCGGTGCTCTCAACGGTGGCCGAAGGTGGCACCATGCAGAGCCTTAATGAGCCCTGTTTCCTGTGGTAAAACTCCAGATTCCGCCTGATAGAAAACAAGCATCCTCACACACAGAAGGGAGTGTAAACAGGGAAAAACACACATTCACACACCCTTCGTCACTCAGCACTCCAGCATAAGCAAACAAGGCCCTCTTCTTTTTCCTGACGTCTCTCTCTCCCCCCACTGTCTCTCTCTCTCGCTCTCTCTCTGTCTCTCTCTGTCTCTCTCTCTCTTACTGTCTCTCTCTTCCTGTCTCTTTCCATTCCTCTCACTTCCTTCTTTGGTTCTGTCCAGGCCTTTCTCGTGTACCTCTCTGTCTCCCCCACACTCATTGTTCACATCTTCAAAACACAAACACCTACACAGAGCTGGAAGTTGATTGGTCAGCAGAAACCAATCATTTCACCCACTGCGCCTCTAGGTAGGTCTGTGTCATGGTTAGATAACCTCATTAGAAACAACTGCCAATTCATTCTTTGAAGTTGAATAGTCATCATTTTATTGGCCAGTATCTTCCCCCTCTCACACAGCAAGAATAGCGGATTTCCAGAAACGTCCATTGCAGTGAAAACTTGGAATATTGTTCCTGAAATGTTAGTAAAGTAATTTCCTAATGTGTTACACTGAGTCTAGAATAACAATGGACTAAACCAGGTTTTGTCATAGGATCCTTCAAAGGACCACATCCTTTGAAGAGAAAACCAATATCTGTGAAAACCAACAAATAACTTCAGACCTCACACCTGACTGGAAAGCCCTTAGAAGCGGACCACACAATTTGAGGACCCCACCCCCCTCCATAAAAAAAACTGAGCTACAAGTTGTATTAGCACAACAGCCACCGGTCATTATTTCTGAAAATAACTGCCTTCTCATTTCAGGGGAATGCCATGGCCCATGTCAGAAAATAAACCTCGTAAAAAAAGTGCCCCGGTAACCAGAATGCTACTGAGAGTTTCAGCGTTTGTTTATGCCTCGCTGGAACAGGGGAGTCAGACAGAGCTACCACTGCAGCTGAACCTGTCTGGCCCCAAACGGCCTGACTGGCTGGCTTCTCCCCTGCCTGGTCTATTTGGAGTCTGTTCCATATTGTATGGGTTTTTGTGTCTTCGTGGCCAGTGTGTGTACGACAGGGCCCCTGTAATTTGCAATTGGGAGTTTTAAATCACGTGTATAATCCCACACTTGAGGATTACCTTCGGAATTGTTACCGTGGCCAATGAGACTGAGCTGGAGAGTTCACGGTCTTAACCGAAACCCTGGTAGGTAAAATCGACCCTTCTAGATCTTTCCAGAGGAACCGGGTTAATATGAAGACAAGTACCCCCCTTGCTCTCTGACCTTAGAAAACACGTGGGGTGACACGTAAACCCCCCTATCCCACTACCCACCCCCCCGTCCCAAACACATGTTCCAGATTTGGACTCAGAGATATCACTCCCATCTCCGAGTGTTCTCCTCACGGTCACGGTGGGAGTGGGTGAGGCCTGGGGTAGATACGGAACACTCCTCTGTTTGGGGTCCTAAACGAGGATGTATTTCAGATATTCTCTCCAAAAGCTGAACTCCGACCAAGCTTATAGTGTAAAACAATGTGCTCAACCTGTGTGTTTTAGTAAGGGATCCCATACGTTCCCGAGGTCCCTGCCAGTGAAGCGTGGAGCTCTGTAAAGTGTAAACAAGGTCTGTGCTCACCATTCCAGGAAAGGAGGAGGTGGGCTGAACGCCGTCCTTGCTGCCAATGATCTCATACAACAACATCAACCTCCTCATAGCCGTGCATAAGGTGAAATATTTCCTTCAAACTGAGCACTAATCCACCAAACAGTATTTTCCCTTCACAATAAAAGTCCAAGCATAACATGTCACTTGACCAACACACTTAATTTACGCTTGCTACGCTTGCTAATGACCTTATACACCAAGAACCAGTCAAGTCTCCAGTGGTGGGCAATTTCCCTGAAAGATTCCTATCACTCTGACCACTAATAAACAACCGAGATTCTACAACAGACCTTTTTTTTTACTTCTCGTAATTTACAAGCATGTTCGCCTTAATCTCAAGTTAAAAGCAATGCTGGTTCTGGGTGGGGAAGCATGCTGGGTCATTAGTGATTAATGTAAGAGAGTTTATTGTACGCTAAGTGTGTGTCTGTGGTCTGGATTTTTAAGGAGCAAAAGTACTTGCAAAACAAGAGACCAAGCTAGAAGGCCTCTGAGGCATATACTTCAGTGAAACCTAGGTGTTGCTTCACCTGTTTTGCATTGCTCTTTCAAAGCCGTGGCTCAACTCTATGATGTCATCTGTACCTGCCAGTAGTTGCACAGCGGCTCCAAACCAAACACATGTGGGCGAGATCAATGAGCTCTCATGTGTGGGTGTCCCCAAGGGACAGTCTCAAGCCAATACTTCCCACCTACCCATCCATCAACACACACCCTCACATTAATACTACACACACCACTCACACTCACTCTCTCTTTCGCACATACACACACCTCCAGTGCAGAAACCAAAACATATTAGTTTCCACTTTTAAATACTTTGTTGTTCACGTTACTTGATTTATTGACGTGCACCGAGTCAGGAATCTGAACGGCGTGGTGTTCTCTCCAGGACGCGGGGATAGGCAGACGTTGGTGCCTGCGTGTTGACAGTGTGTGGAAAAGCATGACAAGGTCATCTGCAGAGAGATGTGCAATGTCTCCAAACACAAACGCACGCACAAACCGTTGATCCAGACAGTGTCTGGAGAGGCCCGTCTTTACGACGGCAGAGTCCAGACTGTGTCAAATCCCTGTCCTTTGTCCCGTCCCACCCCCCCCGTCCCACCCCCCGCTGCTAAGAGCCACCATCTGCAAACACATCAACCCTATAACCCCCCGCCAACAAACCCAGACCTCGGCCAACCACAGCCAGAGGTGAAAGGTCATCGTCGGGTTATGCGGCAAGATCAGACGGTGGCTTCTCAAGGTCGGGGTTAAGTCAACCTTCATCTGGTGTCACCTGATCATCCCTCCTCCACCAATAAGGAGCAAGAGGCAGGGAGCCATATTAGCCGGCGCTACGCTTTGTCTCACGGCGTTTGACTGCACGTAAATTTGGTTTAGGGTCAGAGTTTGCCATGTCCGACATGACCAAACTGCCTCGTAAAAGGAGAGGGGACGGAAAAAACCCGGAGACATTACAATCTGGCAACCGCTCTCTTATCTGGCAACCCATTCCACCCATGACGGATCTGGCATCTGTGGTTACACCGGGAAAGTCCTTAAGTTACCCACAAACAAGATAAACACCAGGGCAGAATGGAATACAAAGAATTTTGGAAAAACCTTAAGGGAGTGAAAAAACCTCCGGGGTAAGAAAACAAGTACGCAAGAAATATAGAGGGGTGTAACAGGATATTAACAAGCAATGCTTCGGCCATTAATTGCTTCCGTGGCGCGTTCAAAGTCAGTCAAGCATTGCACTCTAATGGGATAAATATTTTGGGGGGTTGGTGGGCGGGGGGGGGGAGAGTTTAGCTTCCTGCACCTGCTGCTCTGGGCTTTGTCCCGTGGGAGTCCGACCATCAGCCTGGATTGGATTACATACATACAGTTGGCGTACGTACTGAACTTGATGCCATTAGCAGCAGTATCCGTTTCAGCAGCAGACGTTGCTCTGAACGATGCCCTGCGGATGGTTGCCGTCCAGCAGGGACTCATGATGACAATGGGGCCACGCCACACTGACTGCTGAGAGATGGATGTGAGTGTGTTTGGGCTGGCCTACGTTCTGTATAAATGTCACACACACACATGCATACATGTCCGGGTGATCTACTGCGTGTACTGTACCATGTCAATCACACACACACACACATGCGCGCACAGCTTCAAACCCACTCGGGAGAACTAACACACAGCAACACTGACACACCCTCTGAAGTACCAAGTGTGTGAATTTGCTCAAACTCGCCCACAACTTCCCAAGACTCTTTTAACACGGAACAATCAATCACAGTCCTTTCCTGTGCAAAATGGACTTCCTGTCTCGCAGGATGTGAGTTAAGAGGCTCATGGGTTTTGGATCTCCTCTGGCAAAAATCCCTCCACTCCTATGGGCCATTTAGCAAGCATACCAGGAAATTGAAAACCTACATTACATCAATATATCCATACAATACCTGCTGTAATGAAAAAGCAAAAGTAGCTCTTATGATCGAGGGTTTAAATATAAGTTAAGTACATGTATGTGTCATATGCACATATAATCAAATACGCATATACTGAACTGTGTTGGAACACCAGAAATCCAGTTACTTCCTTTTGCCATGAGCACAAAAATACACTCGTGAACATATGAACATAGAAACAGACACACACAGTCTGAAGTGCCAAGGTAGCTCTTTCACTCGCTCTGGGGGGAGTCATGGTAATACCAGGGTGAGAGAATGGAAACTACACATTAGAGCTTGTGGGTGCAGGCAGTGCCTCCAGGGTGTGTGTGTGTGTCGTGTGTTTATGTGTGTGTGTGTCGTGTGTTTGTGTGTATGCAGTGACGGTTGCGTAACTCCAACCCAAGCCTGTGAACCACATATTCACACACAAATGTGACATAGCATTGGCTAACTGTCAAAAACCTATAGACGAACAATGTGTTCTTGAATTTCTTTCTGCCTGTAGTCCACCAGGGGGTTTAAGAGCCTTAACAGCTCCAATCCACATGCAATTACATTTGAATTAACGTTTCATTTGATTTGTGATGAGCAAAATTAGATGTGGAAGACTGGAGGGATGGAAGCAATGAGGATGCGACGAGGGCTTTCAGAACACATGTCCTCGTATGTCCTTCGCAGTCGGTTCCCAGAAAGTAAACTTTAATGTCCAGTCATGTCCCTGAGGGAACGGTTTTGGGATGAGATCAGTCCTGTGCAGTCTGTTTTAATTTTCAGTTTGTTTTGATTATTTCTGCTTCGTTGAGTGAGGGCATCTGCCTTAACCAATGGTGTGGGTCAGCGGATGGAAACTTGGTAGCAATGAGTAAACTTAGACCATTTGAAAATATGGCACATTATTATAATAGGGAAATGGGATAGATGTCTCTGAAAGGAAAATCTTCCAACAGTGAAGGGATTCACTTGAGGCCAAAAAGGTGGCTTTCATATGGATATGGGTGGAATGGTCCGGTCTGCTTTTAGTTACACACAGCCACTGGTGAGCACTGTTTCGGCCTGGGTCAAATCTTTTTGTATTTGAAGTTAACTGTTGGGTGGGTGGAGACAGACATTTGGGACCACTCCGTTGTTTTGATGCCAGGAAAGAATAATGAAGTACATCAGAAGCCTTTGAAATGGGTTGAAACAGTATTTGGACATCGTTCTGGTAAGTTCTGACGGAGTGGGTAGCAGATGAGCTCCCTGTAGCAGGCACAAAGTGTGGGTGGCTAATTCGATTGGATGTTACTGGGAGACAGCATCCTACACAGGTCTGGATAAACCAGGCTGCACACACACACACACACACACACACAAGCACAGCATACACACATTAATATTCAACCCCAACCCTAAAAAATAAAAGAGAGACACTATGGGATGGAATCCAAACTCAACCACATGGAGAGGGCCTCTGTACTAACCTCCAACAGACTAGACATGTGGGTCGGCGGTTTGGAGGGAGAGAGGGACGGTGGAAAGGAGAGGTGGATAGAGCAGCGGGAACAACAGTTTGGTTGGAGGAGAGAGAGGGCTAGAGAGAGGGAAGGGGTGGGGGGGAAGGAGATGAAGAAAAGGGGAAGAGAGAGAGAGGAGGAGAGAGAGAGAAACAAAGAAAGAGACAGAAGTAGGGATATACCAAGAGGAAAGAGAGAGAGAGAGAGAGAGAGGGAGAAAATGAGAGCGAGGAAGAGAGAGAGGGGGGGAGAGAGGGGGAGAGGGAGGGAGAGAGAGGTTCCTGGGTTTGTGTTTCCTCTGGGAGACCTGGCTGAGTATGAGAGCAGCTGTCGGAGATGCACAGGTCTTCAGTACAGTGGAGGTCTCTCCTGGCTCGGTGGAACCCCCCCACAGATCCTTTCCTCTCTGCCTCCCTCCTGCCTTCACCTTTGGAACTGAGCTAATGTAGTACAGATGGACTCACGCGTTTACAGGGGACACAGTTTCCTCACACACACCGGTGCTTTCTCCATCTTCTAAAATCACCCCTGGATCAGAATCAGACGACGAATATGTTCCCCCCAAACTTCCCAGTTTCATTTCCCCAAGCTTGGATTGGGAACCGGGTCATACTGTACATGGCGTTCCCACGCCACCAGTCACACACACAAACACACCCCGAAAATTCCCATACCCAGGGCGTACAGTTTCATACTGACGTCATTCTGTACAATCCAAGGTATCTGTGTGTGTGTGTGTGTGTGTGTGTGTGTGTGTATGTGTGCCATACTGGACACCTCCTAGCCCTCTGCGCCCCTGAGGTGGAATATGATCCAGAGGCCCACATATGGACATTACAGACAGACGGAGAAAATCCATTCTGTCTGTCAGCAGACACTATTCTCTAGACCGGTCCGGCCAATGGCTGGTTTTATATATCTGAAGTAAGATTCTGAGGAGAAAAAGTGCAAAAAAAGAAATAGGCCACGCGTGTGTATGCGTGTGTGTGTGGGACAGAGAGGGAGAGAGAGGGACGGAGAGAGAAAGACAAAGAAAGAGAAGGACTGAGAGGGAGAAACAAAGAGACAGAGAGAAAAAGCCCATTCTGTAGGCTCTTAGCTCTCTCCCTGTCACAACACACACACATACACACACAAGCTTTCACTTAGGCCCCAGCCTTCACTCATTACCGCCATGTCAGCCACCGCTCCAGACGGCTGCCGTTCACCAGCCGACATACACCTCCTGGTCTCACCCTGATGCCCTGCACACTCTGACCCCCCCTGTCCAGCATGGGGGGGGGGCATAGGGGCCTTACCCCCAACCTTCCCTGGCCGGTGTTGTGGTCGTGGCCTCAGAACACCTGGAAACACGTGAGCCCTAATCTGAGCTGCTGACGGAGGAGTCTGGGTGTGTGTTTGGGAGAGGGCGTGGGCGGAGAGGGGGGGGGGGGGGGAGGGGGGAGAGAGAGGCCTTAATGGGGCCATGTTGACAGACATGGCAGGGGGGGAGGGGAGGGGGGGGGCAACCAGATTCCTGGCATAGATCCAGATACTGAGGTATTGTATGTATGTGTGCATACACACACGCACGCACGCATACCCATGCCTACGTTTTTATCATGACATTCCGTGCTTGATTAGTTTTCCCTGCGGTTTAGAGACCGACGCCGTCAGAGAGAGACACTGATGGATGGAACGGGGGGGGGGAGCAAGAGGAGCACAACAGAAGCAACAACAGGGTCCTGGTGGAGAGGGTCTTCGCCACACAGACTCTACAAAGTAGAGCGGTAGTGCGGTTAGCAGCTTTACATTTGCTCTCTCTCTCTTCAGCCCTCTCTCTCTCTTTCTTTCTTTCTTCCTCTCCCTTTCTTTCTTTCTTTCTTTCTTCCTCTATCGCTCTCTCTTCCTTTCTCTCTCTTTATCTCCTCTCTCTACCTCACTCCTTCTCTCTTTTCTTCTCTCTTCCTCGTGTGCAGACTACCAATGGATGTGGGTCATCAAAACACATTCTTCTTGAGGACATTTAAACGATCCCCAGAGGAGGTGGAGGGAGGGAGGGAGGAAGGAAAGGAGAGAGGGAGGGAGGATAGAGGAAACCAACTGTATTTTATTTCTCAGAAGGTCACGACCCCACTGGTCAGAGAGGAGCGGGACAGGGCAGAGGACGGGAGACAGAGAGTGACAGTGAGACAGACGCTGACCTCAGCACAGTCTGTGTTTGTCCCCAACCAGCATCCCAAACAGTACCAAGAAGATCATTTGATGGAGAAAAACAAGGAATCTGTTTTGGAATTGTTAAAGAGGTAGCCACCCTCTTGGAGGAATCTAGAGCAGCTGGATGATGGATGATTCACTAACATGTCTCTTTCCTGGATTTTATGTGGTTTGGCATCAAAAGGCTGAATTGGATTTTGTCCACCTGTAGAGCATGTGTGGCGTTTGTAGAGCATGTGTGTGTGTGTGTGTGTGTGTGTCTGTGTGTGTGTGTGTGTGTGCGTGTGCGTGTGTAAGCGTGTGTGTGTGTAATTACATGTGAGTGTGTGTGTAATTATCTGTGGGTGTGTGTATGTGGGTGTAATTGTGTGTGTGTGCGCATGTCATTGTCTGGTGTGTATTCTGTTCTCACCTGCAGTGTGTAAACACCGACTGGACACTGGGACACGGACCAGTGCTTCTCTCACAGCTCCCCTCTCCACATGCTCCCCCGTGCCTCCCTCACACTGACCTCAGCCATGTCCATCTCAAGGCCCAGAGGCAGGGGCCCCATGTCCCTGGTCCTGCTCACTGTCCCTGGTCCTGCTCAGTGTCCCTGGTCCTGCTCACTGTCCCTGGTCCTGCTCAGTGTCCCTGGTCCTGCTCAGTGTCCCTGGTCCTGCTCACTGTCCCTGGTCCTGCTCAGTGTCCCTGGTCCTGCTCAGTGTCCCTGGTCCTGCTCACTGTCCCTGGTCCTGCTCACTCTCCCTGGTCCTGCTCACTGTCCCTGGTCCTGCTCACTGTCCCTGGTCCTGCATCCATCAGGTGTAGCCATGACGTTGTTATCCTCATTGTCTCAAACGGTCCACTCAGCATTACACTGGCGCGTTGTCCTCGTTTGACAGAAACCATACACCACACACATTGTACTGGACAATCTGTCTCTTTGTATCTGTTTGTTTGTGTGCGCGCGTGCCTGTATATACACAGCTGTTTTGTGTGTGGGCGTGCGCGCGCGCGTGCGTGCACACAAGTGTGTACGTGTGTACACGCGTGTGTGTGCTCCCGCGCCGTCCGTGTGGTCGGGCCGTGTTAGGACAGTGACAGGCCACATGCTGTTGGACGCTCGGCAGCTGTGGCAGGGTCAGGGCTCGCTGGAGGGAGGGAGGGAGGGAGGGCTGCTGACTGGAGCGGGAAGCCATAATGACTGGCACCAGGCGTCCAATAAAGCTGTCCCATCACAGACAGGAAGCTGCTGTTGCCCGGTGCCGAGATGTTAGCTTGCCCTCACAGGACCCGTCAAGGGGAATGCCTCAGTGAACTTAAGACACCTAGAACAGACACACAGACCATTCAGGCCTGTGCGAGCACAATCTGAGATGGGTTCCTGAACTTTCCGACGAAGCATAGAACAGAAACCTCCATGCACGGATGATCTGCTTACCCTCTGTTTTGGACGGACTTTTTCGACAGGGTGTTTTTTCCTGACGCCGCTGCCTCCTTGTGTGAGTGTGCAGGGTGGCGTGTTCTAGACAGTCTAGATCTACGTGACAGAGTCTGTCCCCGAGGCTGTGACCCACTTCTGTGTTAGCTCACTCTGCAGCCACAGGGCCACTTTATGCTGTCTCACAATGCAGCCACTGACAACAGATGTGTGTGTGTGTGTGTGTGTGTGTGTGTGTGTGTGTGTGTGTGTGTGCGTTACCATCACTGTGTCAGTGTGTCAGAGTGCACTCGGCTATTTCGGGGGATGAGGACGACACAGTGTGTCAAAAGAGCTGCTGTCTGTCTCCGACACACATGCGTGCACACATATGCACACGCGAGTGCACACACTCACACGTGTCTTTGTGTAGTCGGGGGGGGGGGGGGGGGATGAGTGGGGGGCGGGGGTGTTGACAGATGCCCCCCAAGTGACCGCTCTGTGTGAGAGTGTGTGAGGAGAGTCCACTTTGACCCGGCGGGCAGCCAGGTCACCGTAGGTCAAACACACAGCACTTCCTCAACACATGACCGACCTCTCGACCTCCCCGAACCCTGAGCACGGCAACAGGAAGTCTTCTTTAGACTGTGCTGTGCTAACCTGAGAAACTGATCTCCGGACTGCGTCCCCGAAACCCTGTCAAGGAGAGGAGAAGGACGCGGGGAGGAGAGAGAGGTGGATGGAGTGAGGACGTAAATCTGGAGAGAGACACAGTTCTTCCTCGGCCGTGCGGAGGTTAAACGTTCCGAAGAGGGCGGGGCTGTGCAGTCAGACACGTCAGAGTTCAAGCTTGACGAGTGAACGTGTCTGTTTTTGTGTGGTCTGCTGGGAGGTTGGTGAAAAGAAAGAAGTCATCATTCATCCCAGGCAGAAGACACCACTGCCAGCCTCTCTGGCACCAAACAGCTTTGTAACGTTGTGTGTGTGTGTGTGTGTGTGTGTATGGGGGGGTCGTCCTGCACGCACAGCTGAAGTCAGCTTTGATGCGCCAGGGATGAACGCATGGGCCCTCGTCACACGTGTGTGTCGCTCTCGCTCTCTCTCACACACACACACACACACAACGAGGGGGTTCTCGTTGGTTCCTAATCAAGGCATGATCGGTCGACCTCTAAGTTGATCAAAGTCATCCCTTCTTCTTTACAGCAACCCCTCTAACCACCATGACTCATCTTCCAAACCACTGACACTAAAGTATTTACTGTTCCTCATCTCTCTCCAGTACACAAACCCTCCTCACCCCTCGCCTCTCACCGAAAACTGCTGTGTCTGCAGACAAACACAAAAACACACGTACACACACACACACACCCCATGCACGCAGGCATACACCCATGCACACGCAAGCACATGCACTCTGGGAGCTTTCGAAGGCACCAGATGTCTAATTGGAGAGGTATAAATAGAGCAACAATGGCGAAGCCAGGAACCTCGACGTCAAGCTGGATCTGAGGAGCAGTTTGTGGCTGTCACTGTGGCTGTCTGAACGGGACCGCCGGAGAAACAGACAGCACACACAAACACACGCAATCGCACGAGAAGAAAAACACCACGCATGCAAACGCCCCCGCCGTTCGCCACGCTCTCGCTCTCATTCCGTCGGACAGTCTGCCGGAGGGTTCCGCGAGGTCGACCGGGAGGCCGACCAGGGGTCAGCATGAGAGGTCGTCTGAGCGAACAGCCGGGACAGCAGGGAGTTTCCCACAGATGAAAACCAAAACCACAAAACAAACAAAGACGTGGCCAGCGTCTCTCTCTCTCGCTCTCAAGGTCACGCTCAAGTCAAAGTAGAGAGGGACCGTTGACCTAAGACCCTCAAACCCCTAATCCCTCGGCAGAGCTGTGTTAAAGAGCCACCTGTGGCCCTCTCTCTCCCCCACCACTGGGTCCATCCCTTGTGTGGGACGAGGCGGACGTCGAGCCTCTCTGGGTCTGATCGCAAGACGTCGCTCACCTCGCCTGAGCGCTGAGACCAGTCTGCAGACGGACAGTCTGCAGACGGACAGTCTGGAGACGGACAGTCTGGAGACGGACAGTCGCTCGGACCGCGGCCGGAGATGACGCGAGGAGAGAGAAGACAGGAAGGGATGAAGAGAATTGAGGACGGAGGACTTGAGGGAACAGGGAGGTTCCTGGTGTGTGCAGAGGGAGGGAGGGAGAGAGAGAGAGAGAGAGAAAGAAAGAGAGAGAAAGAGAGAAAGGAAGAGAGCAAAAGAGAGAGCGAGAGCTGTTTGTGATCCTGATTGATGTCCCTCGGGATCAGAGTGTCCCAGGTCCTGCAAAGACAAGAGGAGAGAAAAGGAGAGAAGAGCCAGGTCGAAAAAATGTGGTTGGATGGAGAAAGATGGCGGGCCAAAGGAATGCTGTCTGGGTCCTAGCTCCCTCTCCACAGATGTGGAGCAGAGGAGAGCAGAGCTCTGTAAGAACCGTAAAGGCATTCCAGTGACCAGCAGAGCCGCTAAAGTGAGGGGCTTTAGGTGGGTCACCCAAACCACAGGTCTGGCCTCCTTGGGCAGGGACCTCCTGTGTTAATCCCTGACTCATTGGGACCAGGTGGTGGAGGCTGGGGGCTGGGGTTGAGGGCACTGCAGCCACGGTAGGGATGGAAGACGGTGAGCTCCTTCTCTCTTTCTCTTTCTCTTACTCTGCCTCTCTCCTTATTCTCTCTCTCTTTCTCTCTCCCTCCATCTCTCTCCATCGCTCTCTCTCTCTATCTCTCTCTATCTCTCTCTGTCCATCTCTCTCACTCCCACACAGGCCACTCCAGTCCAATGCAGTCCCCCGCCCAACATCACTGTGGTAAGATGAGCACGGGAAACGATGCCTCAGACCCACCAACTGGTCCATCCCTCTTTGCTGATGTCTTGTGAACGAAAGACATTTGTCAGGGGCTTCCAAGAATGAGCAACTTAAATAAGATAGAGGCCTTTCGGGGAAAAGTGTCTTGTTTTTGTGAATACCACGAATACCAAGCTGGTCTTCACGGCTCTGTTAAGAGATCAAGACTTTGACCTTGTCTTTTGAGTGTACACACGACCTATAGGCTTTCACGAAGCATTTCCCAACACGAAAATAGAGACTGCACCCTGTGAGAGGCTGTAACAGACACGGCAGCCTGACGTCTCATTAGAAAGCGTGCAGGGGGGTGGTTTGACAAAGGCATCCGTCTGTGCACAGAGCCTCCGTGACTGGAGCGAGGGACCCAGCTGGCCTTCCTTGGCCTCCCGGCGTGCGGAGCGCTCGGCCTCTAGCCGAGCGTCCGGCATGACGCGCCGGGGGGCGTGTTTGTTGCAAGGCGGGACGTGTGTGACGGGAACGCCGGCTGCTCGCCTGTCTCCAGACGTGGCGGAGATCAAGCCTGTGTTGGCGTTGGCCTTGTGTGTGACAGAGGCAGCTTCTCCTCACACAGCGGGAACATCGAAGTGTGTGTGTGTGTGTGTGTTAGGGTGTGTGTGTGTTTTTTGTTGGGGTGGGTGTGTGTGTTTGCTTGCCTGCATGCATGACCAGATATTCTTGGCATCGGCTGAAAGAGTCCTTCAGCAGGGTCCCTCCCTTCCGGCCTTCCTCTGCCACCCCACCCAGGCCTCGCTGGCCCTCGTGCCCAGGGATGGGCTACTCTTCCTGGGCAGGACCTGCTGATTGTTCCCCAGCGTTGGCCCGGCATCCCACTTCCTCCCACAGGACACTGCCTGGTGTAGAGGTGGGACGGTGGGCCGCTTTGAGTGCCCTCCTACAGGAACAGAAAGTAAAACACCAGCCCTTATTGTCGTCACAGAGGCAAGAAGTTAATCAACCCCTTGCCCTCTCAATTGTTCATGTACAGTCTAGGACTGGGCCGGGTTTCATGACGTGTTTACTTAGACGAAGGTAACGACTGGGGTTTATAGGTGTGTGCTGTTACGGCCGTCAGAAGAGAGGTACTGTAGGTACTGTGATGGGATGCTGATATAAGTGTTTTTCAGCCAGGCCCGAGGGGTCACGCGGTCCTGACCTTTGACCCTCAACCTCTCATGTCTTACTCTCTTGCCGCATTTCAGAGAGAGATGGAAGGGAAGAGAAAGAGATAGGGAGAGATAGAGAGAAGGGGAGAGAGAGCAAAGTAGAAAGGCAAGAGAGGAAGTGGTAGAGAGAAAAAGAATCAAAGAGAGAGAGAGAGAGAGAGAGAGAGAGAGAGAGAGAGAGAGAGAGGGAGGGAGGGAGGGAGGGAGGGAGGGAGGAGGGAGGGAGGGAGGGAGGGAGGGAGGGAGGGAGGGAGGGAGGGAGGGAGGGAGGGAGGGAGGGAGGGAGGGAGGGAGGGAGGGAGGGAGGGGATCAAGATTTGGTGTGTCTGTCTCTGTGTGTGTTCCAGGACGTGGGAAATGTCCTGCTATACATTCCTGGCTTCACGTCCATGGAAACCAAGGACACTCAACTTTTTTTTCTTCCTGACCACATGCACACTTTTCTGCAGTGAAAACCCCCGCCATGAAATGTCTTGTAAAATCCAAACAAAGAAGACCAAGCACACAGAAATCCTTGTCATGGTGCTTATTTGAAATGCTCATTTAAGAGCATACCATTAAGCCTTTACACAGACTCAAGTATATATGATGTCCAGAACATGAACTCTTTACATTCTGTGTACATATAAACAACTGAGCTACTGTGTGTATGTGTCATTAACATCTCCTCTTCTTTGACATCTGCAGCCCATTAGACCCGGTACAAAAGAGCATCGCCACTTGTTCTTCCAACGCACACACTCACCCACAAACACACTCACACACATTTTGTTCACTCAATCCTGTCAACCCTGCCTCGGCTGCACACTGCCACACCTCAACCCAGACTCAGAGAAGTCACACAGTAGGGTCGAGGATCAGCGCACACACAAACGCCGCACGCACACACAGACCTGTCTGTTAAATGAACCATGGTGAAATGATCAGAATTTCATCCCAGACCCTGTTATACAGGCTTGAATAGGACTCTCCAGCAGAGCCCTTTGGTCTTGTGATATAATGTGTGTCAAAGAGTGTGTGCTTTGGGGGGCCCTGCCGGCCTGTGTATGTCTCCTCTAAGTGTTTACCAAGAGTGCCGACTGGTCACATGGTGTGTCAGGTGGTCGGTCCTATTGGCTACCTGTGGTGCGTCTGAGAGCAGCTGCAGACTGTTAGTCTGAAGGAGGTAAAAACACAGAGAGAGTTGCTCTGGAGTCTGTCTGTTTGGTACTGGGAATCCAAAATACACACCCCCACCCACTCACTCACTCACACCCTCACACACACACACACTTATGCACACTCTTGTACACACATTGACATACATAACACACACAGAACCACCCCCTGCACCCACATACACATACTCTCTCTCACACACACACATACCCACACACACACCCACATTTGCTTCTGCACCCACACACACTTATACACGCATTCACACGCATACACACACAGCCACCCTCCCACCCACATATACACGTACCCACCTACCCACCCACCCACACGCACGCACACACACCCACGCCCACTCACTCACACACGCACCCACCCGTGCAGACACACACACACCGGCGTCACCTGTGCTGGCCTGAAGCGCGGTGCGGTGAGGCCCGGTTCAGCCCCCACCAGGTGCTGCGAGGCAGACTTCATGGGGCTTGGAAGCAGCAGACCTACCCTCCGGATTGATGGTTCTCCGCCCGCAGACTGCCCACAACCACAGGAGGAGGTGGGGAGGGACGTCATGGCCCTTTCAGACTGAACACCTCTGAGCTGGCCCCCCAGCTCCTGCCGTGCAGGAAACCCCAGGCTGGTGAGACGTCTGGGGGGCTGGGGCAGAGTGGGGCAGAGTGGTCCCACAGGCAGGATGTTTGACCCCTCTCACCGGGGTGTCGGGGGGAGGGGGAGGATGGGAAGGTTCTTGGCTGTGACCTTTCGACGTCGAGGTCCAGCGGTCACGTGTTGTACAAAGACTTTTATCAGACTCCCGTTAGTATTCCGTGTGTTGCCAATTGACGTCAAAAACGGTCAAAAAGGGAGTATGACGTTGGAGGTTGAGACCAAAGAAGAGCCGTTTTCTCTTTTAGTGCATCGGGGATCAAAGTGCAATATAAACACCCAAGTGGTGTGAAGTCAGAAGCGCACACACTGGCAAGAGCTCGGCGATACACACACCGCAATACACACTACACCATGTGTACACCCCACACTCTGGCCCAGTTCTTTACAGGGCTCGGCTCTGTGAGTTGGTCCCAGTATCAGGCCTGGATTCTGGAGGCTGCAGTCCAAAAGAAGCCAACCCAACAGCCAAAGAACATAGGGGTGGTGTGTGAGATGAAGGCAACGTGTGTGTGTGTGTGTGTGTGCGCGTGTGTGTGTGTGTGCAGGATTCCACAGCAGGCAGTGCAGTGGGTCATGAGTGTGTGTGTGGGCCTTCCCCCTGACTGGCCCTGAATTCTTGAATAATAACATCCGCTCCTGATGTGGCGAGGCTTGTCATGAGAGCGCGGTGGTTTTGCTCCATCAGCAACGCCGCTTCATCGGGGGGAACCCTCGCCGCCCCCTCTTCCTCCTCTCCTCCCTCCCTCCCTCCCACCGCTGCCCTCTCCCCTTTCTTCTTCCCTCCTCCGCTCTGATCCCCCTCCCCTCAGCTCTCCGTTTCTTCGACTCTCCCTCGGTTGCCTCCTTATCTCCTGTCGTCCCCGCGTTAGCCCCCCCCCCCCCATACAACCCCAAAAACGTGTCTAGTTATTTGGTTTCCGTTTTCACCCCTTTGAAATCTCACACCGCCCTCAAACTGAAGAACCTCTCCTCAGAAACATCCCTCTTCCCTCTTCCCTCCTCGAGCCTCGTCCCTCCCTCAAGTTCTTTTCCTCTCTCAGCACTGTTTCCTTACTGTAGCCGGTGCCCTGTCTGACCTCTCCTCTCCCCTGAGCCCATTATAGGACTGAGCGATGCATGCAAGCTGCCCTACCGCTGTTTGATCCGGGCTGTTTGATGTGTGTTCATGTGTCGCCCCGTGGTACGGAGACCCTGGTGTCCAGGGTGGGGGCCGTTGAGAGTTTTTGCATGTGTGTGTGTGTGTGTGTATGGGAGTTTGTGTATGCATGTATGCCTGTGTTGGTCAGGGCAAGTTGTGTGGGAAGGAAGGGCCATGTTCCCAGAGGATGCTGACCTTCTCACGGTGGGCTGAGGCTGGGGCTGGGGTTGGGGTGGGGGTGGGGCTAGGTCCTGGGCCTGGGTCTGGGGCTAGAACTAGGGCTAGGTCTAGGGCTAGGGCTAGGGCTAGAACTAGGGCTAGGGCTAGGGCTAGGGCTAGAACTAGGGCTAGGGCTAGGGCTAGAACTAGGGCTAGGCAGATGTCTAGGGTTGAGGCTGAGACCGAGGCTCAAACTGGCACAGGAAATGACCATACTGGCCAAACCCCAATGAGACAACCACCAGCTTCACTTCCTGTCTAACATCATCCCACGGGAACGGAGCCGTTACTGCACTGCTCCACCAGCTTAGAGAGCTGCACTGTTTCCAGTGACAACGCTTTTCTGGCCTTTGTCAGTTCAAGAGAATGGCGAACAGTAGCAGGCGATCAGCCATTTTTTTTCCGTTGAACTAAGCTCCCTCAAACAGAAGTTCCCCACAAGTAAGCCTCTTCACAATGTTTCAGCCAGGTCTCACAAGCAGCGGAGCTTATTCGCGAGCTCCATGAAGTACCTCTCCATTTAAAAGGAGGTCGACTTGTTGAATAGTCAACGCATCAACCGTTCCTGTCAAATGCAACCCAGAACAGATGTGTTTGGTTTTCCCAACATCCTCCAGCCTTGGGTATTGAGTCTCAAGCTGCAGCTATGGAGCTCAAGGTACATGCCAAGGCCACATTTAGTGTTTGTGGACATTCTTGTGCGTCTTATCGCTCTGTTCTAGTTTTCCCCGTCCTGCTCAGGGCTTGTTGGGTTTTCGGCCGTGCGTTCTCTCACACGGCATTCCTCACGGATCCCCTTACGTCCAGTCCCTTTCTCGCCCTCTTTTCCCTCTTTCTCTTGCTCTCCTTCTTTCTTCTCCTCTCTCCTTTTCTTCTCTTGTTTTTCTTCGGGAGGCAGAGCACCACTGACTCGCTGGGTGCCTCGGACAACCACGACTAATCGCTTCAGCCGCTGACGATCTGTATCTTCTTGGGTTATGAGGAGAGACCCAGTCACTGGTCAGTGTAGGGAGAAGTTGTTAACCAGTCTTTCAAATTGTGTTCAATTTCAGTTTTCAAATATCCTTGGTTTCAACACAGGTAAAATTATTTTGTAGGCCCACCACAGGTTTCAGTTGAACAACACCATTGTCTAGATGGGGATTTTCTCAGCTCTCAATTATGCCGAATGCGATAAAGAATACATTTAAACACGCAGGATATATTGTAACCTAATACTGTATTCAGAGTTATAATGTAGCATAGCGACACGTTCACTCGTGTCCAATGACGGCCAATGTGCCTCCAATAATGCGTACGAAACAATCATTTCAAATTGAACTACTCTTGAGAGTTATTCTAGGAGTAAACACATGCTCAAACAGGACTGACAGGGTACTTTTTGAGGCAGGGTGTAACTGTCCAGAGGGATATTTTCCACTAACCTCTCCTAAGAGGGGGATTCCCCTTCTGAATCCTCCTATTTGACTGTGAAAACGGGTTCATTTGACGGCACCTTTTCTACAAATCCCCAAACCTCCTTGCACACACACTCTCCCCCAGAGAGACTGGGGGAGACACCAGCAGGAGATCTAGAGGAGAGACCTGGAAATAAGACTAGACGGAGAGACCGGGGGGGGACTGGGGAGAGAGACCTGGGGGAGATGAGGCAGAGATCAAGGAGAGACTGGGGGCGAGACTGGGGGAGAGACCAAGAAGAGAGCGGGAGAGACCTAAGGTGAGAAGCGGGGGGAAACTGGAAGGGATGGTGTAAATCTAGGCCTCGCTAGAGCCCCGCTAAGAGCTGGGAGGATCAGAATTATGACCTGCTGAGCTACTCAGCTTCAGACTCGACACACCCTAATACCTTCATGTTTTCTCTCTCCCCCCTTCTCTCTCTCCTCCTATAATTCGATCGAGCCGATGATTTAAGTGGAGGGTTCACAATTCGGTCTTGGGTCTCTCTGCACCATGTACGTGTTCCACAGCTTCGCCAACGACGTGTTCTCGTGACAGTCTTCTGATTTTCGTTGAAGAACGTTGATGTATTGAAGTCATGTTCTGGCAGCGGAGGCCTTTGTTCGCCTCGCAGGAATCCCAACACGTCATTACACACAATGAGATACTGTGTACTCAGTCAGATTCCTCTGAGCCCACTCAAATAAATACCACAGGCTTACAAGAAGCCGTGCGCTGGCTTTGTTCCACGACGTGAAAACACTCGACAGCATCATTGCCTGGCTCTCAGGGTTGTGGACTAGTCCACAGGTGCACCTCGTTTCCTCGTGGATTCTCCCTTCCAAGTCTGTGCTCTGGGTCTTTTCTCCAGTGACACTGTGAACAAACAGACGTCATAGACCAGGACATGGGGCAGGTCTAAACAGACTCCCTTTAAACTTTTGACCAAGTCAGTGGTTCACAGTCCTCTCTCTGTCTGTGTGGTTTGGAGAGAGAAATGAAATATAAGTAGTGGACGAGGAAGAAAGGCAGCAGGGATATTTACCTCCAAGCACAAAAATGAGATGAAGGGCTTTGGCCGCGTAACAAACGAGAGTAATATAGCTCGACAGAAACACTGCAAGAAAGTCATATTTCAACTGTCGAGATGTCAAGACATTTCCACGGTAGCTCTCTCCCCCTATTCATCGCACCCAAAAAATGGAGTTTCCCCAGGCTACCAATATTTCACTGGGTTCCTCCTTGTACCACGTCAGGCCATCAGATAAGATGAACGCGTTGAGTTGTCCGACTGGGGGAAAAAAGCTTGTTGAGAGAGGGACGATTGGAATGTGTGTGTTTCAGCCTGGAGGATAGGGTGTGGGTATAATTACTCCCAAAATGACTCGGTATCGCTCTAAAAACACAGTAATTACGGCGGACATATTTCACAGCAGACACGTGCTCATGTCTCAGGGAATCCGACGGGTAACAACTCTACTTAGCCGCGGTGAGGGAGTGGGTGTTACCATCTCTGTCTTTCTCTCTCTCTCTCTGCCTTCTAGATGTCTCCGTAGTGCCACATTCCTCTTTTTTTCGGGCTTCTTCCGTCCCTGTGCGTATCACTTCCTCCATTCAGAGGACTCCCAACTCGTGCCAAGCGAGTGAACTGTGTTGAAGTCAGACTGAACCCACATTCTGGCCCAGTGACCTCGGAGTGTATGTGTGTCAGACTGGAAGGTTGTGTGTCTTGGAGGATGCAGATGGGCGGGGGCAACAGACAGAGACAGACAGAAGTGCAACTCCGTAACGACAGCCAACATTCTTGTACAGCGTTGTCTGATGAGATCGGAGGTAGCAGAGACAGGGCGAGAGAAAGAGGGAAAGAGAGAGGAAGAGACAGAGAAAAAGAGGGAGAGCGACAGAGAGAAATAAAGAGACAGAGAGGGAGAGGGAGGAATAAGAAAACCAGAGAGAGAAACAGAGGAAGAGAGGAACTCTGCCTCTCTTGAGCAAGATAATAAAAGTTACAAAAGCCATTGCTTAGTCTAGAGTGTAAGGGGCCAGGGGAGGCAGCAACTAGACAGGATGATGAACTGCCACCCTGTCTGTCTGATCCCTCAGTCTGTCTGCATACCATACCAGTCTGGGTCCCAGCAGTGGGAGAGACCACCGCTATCTGACTGCTAGCGCAACCTGGCCTAGCCCCGCTAAAGGTCTCCAAACCAAGTCTGGGGAGGGAATAGAGGAGGACAGAAACAAAGAGAGTTGAAAGAGAGAGAGAGTGAGAGAGAGAGAAAGAGAGAGAAGGAGAGGGATGGAGGGAGGGAGGGAGGGAGGGAGGGAGGGAGGGAGGGAGGGAGGGAGGGAGGGAGGGAGGGAGGGAGGGAGGGAGGGAGGGAGGGAGGGAGGGAGGGAGGGAGGGAGGGAGGGAGGGAGGGAGGGAGGGAAGAGATGGAGAAAGAGTGCTGGTTAATAGAGCATGTTGGCCTGGTTGGCTGGACCGGGCCCCACTGGTAATGACAGCTGAGGCGGTGAGCTTAGATGGGCCTGCTTCTCTCTCCCCAGCGAGTCTGGGCTTCGCACAGAAGCGCTGAGGTGAAACAGACACGGGTCTAATTGGAGCTTTTTATCGTCTACCCCCCCCCCCCTCCCCACACACACACACACACACACCCTCAACCCTTCCCCAAACGCATTACCTCTCTCAGGACCAGTCGAGAAGTTTGTGAAGTAATAGCCACCAGTCGCAGGACGCCATTGTTTTTTCGCACGCACTGATTTACAAACTTTGCAAAACGTGTCCCCTCCCTGTCACTTTGGCGCAATCCCGTCCTCACCTAACCTCGCCTCACCTGTGAGGGGTCGTCGTGGAAGCTCAGTCCGCACACAAACACCCAGCGTTCCCGGAGCGAGGAGAACAGATTCCATCTCAGCGGCCACGCTGACGCTATTAACTCAATGTGAACATGCCAAGACGAAAGGGCATGTTTCTGAGGGTGGATCCACTGCAAAAACACAGTGGTAGAGGCACATGCACCACCAGTCGCTGGATACACGAGAACAGACAGGGAGATAAGGGGCGCCCTCTATAAAGATCTGCGATTTGGGGTTTTCATGAGACATGACCTAGTATGACAGGCCAACAAATGACAGTGCACAGGATAGCCAGAGGAGAGTTTTGTTACACTGTTAATGTGTCACCGGCAGACACTGGACACCCTGGCATGACCCAGCAGCAAGATATGCCGTCAAACACACAAAGTTTGATTAATGCCTTTAGTCTTTCCCAGAACTTAATTTCTGTCTGACTATCTGATTGTATCTATCTTCCCCTTCTCTTTCTGCAATTTCCCACCCTCTCTCTCTCTCTCTTCCCCCTCTCCCTCTCCCCCCTCCTCCTCGATCTGTCTTCCCCTCACTCTCTCTCTCTCTCTCTCTCTCTCTCTCTCTCTCTCTCTCTCTCTCTCTCTCTCTCTCTCTCTCTCTCTCTCTTCGTCTCAATCCCTCCCCCCGGTTTCCCCTCTCCCTCCCATTAGGTGTTCAAATATGTCAGCTGAAAGCAGAAACCGATTAGGCCTCTTCCCATCACACCACAAGAACCATAATCGGGAACCCAGTGAGTGCTTTGCCACAGTCAAGTAACGGGGCTTCCCTCAGCAGGCCGAAACACCAGCAGTGAGCATCAGGTTCTGCAGGATCCATGGGCCGGCAGGGGCCCGCAGGCCTGGAAGGGAGGTGATGGCATCCCCAGCCCAGCCCCAGGGCCTCTGTGCTAACTCAGCAGAGCACCGGCATGTAGACGGTGAGGGTCTCTGGAAAAGATTTCTTAGCAGGGTTGTTCATCGGCCGTCCATACCATTGGAATGAAAGGGTGATTGAGAAACGTTGAGGACGTTTGACAATGTTTCGTGACCGGTGGTGTCTCAACGCTAAGTCGTCAGCTTGTCACAACCCTGCGCTTTCACCACAAACAGATGGCTGGGCTCCTGCCCTGCACAGGAGCACACACACACACACACACACACTCACTCAAACACACACGCAAACGTGGGAGGGTTTCCAAAGACCTAATGTACACCACATTGCACTGCAACAACCAGCTGACAAAAAGAGACATGATAAACACTTTTAATGAACTGTGACTGATTTAAAGAGTCCTTCTCGGTCTATCGGTCTGTCTGTCTGTGTGTCTAACTGTGTGTCTGTCTGCCTGTCTGCCTGCCTGCCTGCCTGTCTGTCTGCCTGTGCGTCTCTGCCTGTCTGCCCTTCTCTTTATCTCTCGCTCTCTATATCTGTCTCTGTGTCTGTGCCAAACTCACTGTCTCTTTTCTGGGCATCTGACCTCATATTCAGAGCCCAGCCGGGGCCACTTGACGAGCGTGGGGAGCGTGAGACTGACAGAGGCCTGCCAGAGCCCCAGACAGACAGGCCTTTCACTCGTCACTCAAAGACGTTGTTGTGCGCCGGGGCCCATGGTGTTTTCCTACAATGACATGGATGATTAATAAGCATGCCCTGGATGAGGAGATGAAGAGCCCTGCCGCCGGTCCTCCAAATGATGTCATCGCCGCAGGCACGCGCTCTGCTCCGTAATATCACACACACACACACACACGTACTTTCTCAACCTTGGAGTTGTCTTGATTTGAGGTGATGCACACTTGTCCACTTGAATAGGTGCACACAGGTGCACACACACACAGGTGCACACACACACAGGTGCACACACACACAGGTGCACACACACACACACGTTCAACGTCTTTTTTTCTTCTTCTTTTGTTGACACATGCTGTAAAAGGTTCAAGCATGAACCTGAAACCTGGATTTTTAACCATACCACCCAGACCTAAAACCACGGCTGATTTATTGAACTGTTGTTTTGAATAACCTTTGTAGCCACATTTCTCCTGTCTCACAGGAAGGACCTTTCTGTAAGTGTCAGATATCTGCCTGTGTCCCCTATGGTTGTGGAGTTACATTTAATGTATTTAGATATATTAATTTAATATATATTAATGTTAATTGTAGAATGTAGAATAGGATTAGCACAAAATCCCAACTCACACCAACCAGCTCTGAAGACACATCAAATCGGAGTCAGGTGGCTGAGCGGTTAGAGAATCGGGCTAGTAATCAGAAGGTTGCTGGTTCTATTCCTGGCCGTGTCAAATGACGTTGTGTCCTTGGGCAAGGCACTTCACCCTACTTGCCTCGGGGGAATGTCCCTGTACTTACTGTAAGTCGCTCTGGATGAAAGCGTCTGCTAAATGACGAAATGTAAATGTAAATTAGAGTCCGGTTCTCAACGAGGTGACATTACCTACTGAAGAAGTCAAGAGTGTTTTTTCAAAAAAGAAAGAAGCGTCATCAACGTTGTCACTTTAATCAGGGACTGCGTATATCTGAGTTTCAGCAAATTGATTGGATTTTACCCTTTAAAAAAAGTTCATAAATAGGTGTATAGTGCCTGCTCTTTTAAATCATTAACATCTGTCGTCGTAAATGCATTAAAAAGGCCTGCAAAACCTAAACTGGCAGTGGGCTCTTGTAATGGCTTCCTCATGTTCTACATTACAACAGGCTAATATATCAGGTTCCCCACCCAGATACCTGAAAAAACAGAGGGAGAACGTAGAAGTCTTCAAAAGCATCCATCTGACATTAGCCATGCACACCGGCCCGACACACAATGAGGTCCTGGGGGGTGTGGGCGTGGGCCAGTTTCACGGTGTGCAGGGTAAATATCCACCGGGCTGTGGTAACTGCCTGACCCAGCTGGAGGGAGCGCACTACCTCAGATGACATCAGTGGAGCCTGCTGAGGATCACCAGGGCTGTGCTTGCAGCCAGGGTCTGTCTCTCACATGATGTTACACTACATTACCACAATTCTGGCTCCACCGGAAAATAGTCAATCCAAGTTACTGCCCCCCCCCCCCCCCCCCACACACACACACACACACACACACCCAACCCCAAACCATACACACACATTCATTTTGCGTGGGCCCCTGGGTAGAGGAAATGGAATAACCATAACCAAGACTTTAGAACTGTACATGCGTTTTTGATATAATGCATTCGGTCAAAAGGAAGAGGTGGGGGGCAGCATTCCAGGGTGGTGTATGTATGTTCCAGTGGTGGTTCCAAAGGCATGTGTCCAGATATGGTGCGGGAGGGAGGGACAGTTTGTGTGGAGGAACCACACCCAGGCTCACGGAGGAGGTAGAGAGAGTGGCTTACTCCTGACCGGCGCATGGTTGAAGACTTGAGAACGATCTTGCACTGTTTTCATTTGGGTCCAGAGAATCCAACTTCCTTACCAGAGCTTATGTAAAAACTGGGTGGAGTAGGAGAAGAACGAAATGAAATCCAAATGTAGCACTCCATCATGCATTCCTTTTGCGTTTACACACGGACAAACCCAACGAGCCGTTTATATGTTCCGTAGGGGTTCCGTAGGGTTGTACATGAACTTTGACCGGGAACTATATCTGTCGAACAATGGATCACTCACATCACACATGGATGTTTTTTGCTTTGTCACTATGAAATGTTGTATAGTTGGTACATGTGACAATGTGCCAATACTGTTATTTTCATGTTCTTTTCTCCCTCTGTGTCAACTTCCTGTCTGAAGAATACATCCTCTGCACATCCTAGTCTTTCTGCTAGGGTGTTTGGCTCTGAGCAAAAGGTGGGTGGAGGTGGTTAAATGCTTCAATGGGTGTCTGCTCAATAAGTGTTTGTGTGTGCATGTGGTGTGTGTGTGTGGGTGTGTGTGTGCGTGTGTGTGTGTGTTTGTGCGTGTGTCTGTGAGGACGTGTGTGCATTACTCTGAGTGTGTGCTCACCTGTTCCAGGCCACCCCAGTGTTGAAGATTCAAGTTTATTTTCCCAGAAGCCTCTGGTTTATTTGACGTTGTCCGGTTCCTGGTTTCAGGTTGTAAACAGAGACATTCTGGACAAGTCACCCTACCAATATCCATCCTCCTGGTCCACTGGACCCTTGTGTTACTCTACTGTACTGTACAGTGTGACCAGGTTTGCTTACAACACTCTATGTCTGTACTTCCACTAATAGACACACACCTACATAAACACACACACAGACACACACACGCACACGCACTAGGTAGGTTTCCCAAAAATAAAAGGCTTGATTTGACAGATGTGTGGGGGAAGTGATGCATCCTTATGTCAGTACATATTCACACAGCGTAGACATCCATTTCACAAGCAATTGGACTTTGGCCTCGCAAAACCGATAGGTCATGTGATTGTTCAACATAAATGATCTGTTATGACTACCAAGGACACCTGTTCCATTTGTCTTGTGACATGCTTGTAAAAGACACAGCATAGGGGGGCTTCTGCCAAGTTTGACCAGAAACCCCCCAAAAAAACAAGAAGTTGTTTGCCTCAGAACGTCAGTGCTGGAGAGAAGTTGTGTTATGTGATGGGAAATAACAGCCTCAGCTGTTGCTGCACCATATTGATCCGTCACGGAGCCAACATCCCAACATGTTTTGGAGATGACCTCGCCTATTGTTTTACTTTAAAGCCTTTAACAAGATTATTTCGGAGTTGTGAAAACACGGGCCACTGTTCAGACAAGGCTTCACGAGCTAACTCAATATTCTCTCCTTATCTGAAGATGGGCATTGATATACAAGAGCGTCATGGTTATTGTTTGATCTGGCTGAATAGGTTTTTTTTGGCCAGGAGGTTGGGCCTTAGCACTCATTGAAGTTATAACCAGATTATGGTGTGGCTTTCCAGAAACAATCAACAAGGACTTGGATATGAAGAAGTAGGCCTTGAGAATCAACACTTAGGTCACTTTTCTGAAGTGTTGTCCTGGTCTGTCATGGTCCCCTACGGTCAACGACATGGTCAGCCACTCTGGAACCAGTTATGGTTTGTCCAACCACTCCTGCCACAGTCAGGAGATGATGCACAAACGTTCCAGCTAACAGCCAGGAAAAACATGTCATCTCGGTGACATCAGTGTGTGCGTCTGCGTTTGTGCGTGTGCATGTGTTTGAGTGTGTGTGTCTGTGTGTGTTCACTTCCCTGTAGACCTGACCCAGTGTAACGCCTAGAAAAAAGTCAGTTGGAAGCATTCAGCGTGCATCTGTTGGAAACATCACTCTATTCTTAATGTGCTGAGCTGAGATAGGGGATTCCTAATACTGTACATGGATGCTGCTAGACCTAACTGATATACTGCTGTTAAAGCACACACACACAGACACACACACACTCACTTGTTACCTGTGAAACCTCTTCCAGATTATTCTGCCACTGTCACTTCCAAACTAATTGAAATGCAGCTACTGTAGAGTAGACAGTAAATGAACAGGCAGGTAAAATCACAGGCAAAGAACTGTCTGGATGTTCCACTGTCAAAATCGAGGAGGACCTTGATCTTTATGCGAGAGGTTTAATTGCAATCTTATCTGCCTTGGGTCTTGTCACACTTGAAATGCCGCACATACATCAACTTGCTGAGTCATGACTCATGACCTTCCCCTCGGGGCGACACTGGGTGAAGTTCCGTACAGCGACAGATAAGGAGGAGAGAGGAGAGGGTCGGCATTTCCCTGACGACATCGTTTTTCCTTGAAACCAGACTTTTTGTCGACCTTCTTTTGTCTACCTAATCTACCTTCTTTGTCACAAGAGCCATCTCTGCCTACCCGTGGCCAGGGCTGTAAAGTGGTTTTGGTCTCGGAGAGAGAAACTTGATTTTTTGGAACACGGCTGCACTGGCCCTTAGTTTGAACACAGAGTGGACACGAGACCCTGACGACTGAGTCAAAGGTGAGGAGTCATCTTAGTTGAAGAACATTTCTCATCATTCTCACGTAAGATGAAGTCATCAGTTGGGAATGGATAGACTTGTTAGATTACCGGTGTTTACAAATTCTCTCCAGGAAGACTTTTGGGGATATCATGTTTGTAATCTAACCCACAGAGGGGTTTGGAACAATACATTCCAGCCCAGGTTGAAGTCATCAGGGCAAAATCGAATAACCAAGCTAAACAGAATGCATAGCAGCCAGCGTGCTGTCTGAATAACAGCCCCGGGCTTCTTTCTCCGATTCGATGCTTCACTGGTTACGAGATGCCTGTAAGTGTCACACAAACGTAATGAGCGGTGCGGACTCAGCGAAAGTTCTTCACCTTTCGCTGCTACCACGGGGTGATGTCATCGGGGTTATAGCATGTGTGTTTGTGTTTGTCCGTGTTTAGAGTCCTATTTCAGGGACTTAAGTCAGACTCGAGCCAGGATTTGCCAGTGCTGTTCGGTCCCAGTGACTTTCCAGCGCTTTCCATCGGCTCTCGGGCCCAACCACATTGCCGAGGCGGTTCCTTGGCATTCGTCGTCAAAACGCTCACCGCATTTTTTTATTCGTTGCCGTGCCACAGAAGCTGGTCCAGCTGTGGGCTCGGGGCCTGTGCTGGATGGGTCCCTGGCAGAGGAACTGGAGCTGAGAGAATATGAACTAGTGATGGCTTTGGGGGGAGACCGGTGAATGGTTCAGAGAGATGGATGGTGGATGTTAAATTTAAATTAAATTTAGTCGTTTAGCAGACACTCTTATCCAGAGGATGTTGGAGGAAAGTGGAAGTGGATGGAGGTCGATGGTAGATCTCCTTTGGAGACGCTTGTTAGAATGAGCTTCGTCTCGCTTGGAGGTCTGAAGTCTCTGGTGAATGCTTTCTCGTTACAATTCATCTTTGCTCATCCATGCCTCTGTTTATCACTCCGTCCTTATCACTCAGCACTCAACACAGTGATTCACTTTGGGACCCCTCACAACACAAGGGGACATGCTGGTCTCATTTCAGAGTTGGACCAGACCCAGCTCCTCTCTGAAGCCGTCTCTGCTTTCACTCTGGAACTGTTTATATTTGTCCAGAAGCCAAAAGACGTGTTATTGTAGCCCTAATAGGAATATCTCCTGACCAGCCCTCTAAGTTTTCCAAGACGTTTTGGATAACAGACAAAAATGCTGTTCCTTGAATCTCCCCCTCACCTCCCGGTTCCTATCCCAGGCCTGCAGCTTGGCTTTCGGGGTCTTCTCACCTCCGCTTCCCAGCACGAGTCATCTCTCCATACAAGTTCAGCGCTGCACACGCTGACCTCGCGTTGTTGTTATTGACGAAGGGGCGACGCTCGCGGACAACATGACTTCCGATCCCTCCCACTCGCAAACAGTGTCTTCAATTAAGCCATGATTGGTATTATTGGTGTAATCCTTGGCCCTTCCCCCCCCCCAACCTCCAACCCCCACACGCCATCCCACCCATGACCCAAACCTCACCCTCATTGGACTGGGGGGGGAGGCGTGCCCTGTGACTTGAGCTGTTTAACGAGTCAGAGCACCGCTAACGATATGTGCCGTGATGAAAGAATGTTATTGTTGCAGCCCTGGTCAGTCGAGTCACGGGGCTCTCCTCAACCCCCACAGGGATATCCTGCAGAGCCCTCTCAGTCAAAGCGCTTAACCTCAATTAGGGACTTTGGCCTTTAGACTTCTGATCAGGCTGTGACTGGAATGCAAACTGCTGTAGGCGTACCAGTGCTACTGAAGCTGTCTCATTCAAACAATGCTGCGTTCAGAGCAAGTTGCTGTGACAAAGTCATGGTCCTGGGTTTCCGTAAAGCTGCTATGTGTTACGCAACATGAACGCTGGTACGAACCTCTCTGATCTGTTTATTGATTTGTCTGATGATGCAGACTTTTGTGTTTTCAGGGTTCACGCTGCGGATTCTAATGCTAAGTTAATCAGATTCCCACAGTGTCCGTTTCCCGGTGGTTTATTGTTTTCTCCCACATCGAGCTGGGGGATAAAAAAAACAAATTCTGTCTCTGTGCCTGCAGTGTTGGTGTCGGAAAGTGCTGTTTAATTTTCTTGAGATAATCTAACCACACCCCTGCATTCCTGCTTGGGGCACCACGGCTGGGATTGTGGTACTTTCTCACAGCCTCTCTCTCTCCTCCTCCTCCTCCCCCCTTCCTTCCCCTTTTTCGTCTTCCATTCTTCCTCCTCCACTTTCACCCGGATTTGTCCAGATCACCAAGAAGATCACTCACAGGTCTGCATTTGTGTTTATGGTGTGTGTGCGTGAAAGAGACAATCGTTCGTTAAATAGGATGGTTACGCAGTGCATGGCATAGAAATTATGTATGTAGCCTAGGACTTAGTGTTTGCTTCGGTGTAGAGGAAGTTAGTTCATACATTTCCTGGTTGCGTACATGGCCGGGGCTTGTATTGTTGTTGACGATGGGCTGTTGCTCGGCATCGTATCAAGGCTCTTTACTGTTTTCATGTTCAGACCATGTTGCTTTGGGCAACAGGGTCAGCGAACAGCAGGAATCTGTGTTTGTCTAGTTAGGCCTGCTCCGTGTTTCTGAGGCCGGCTCTCTGGACAGTGGGTTGGGCACGTCTGCCAACTAGATTTAAGGGGTGTCTAACCATGTTCCCCTGTCCTCTACACCCACCCCACCCTGGGATACTGCTGCTCTCCTCTGCCTCTCCTCATCCAGCTTTTCAGGACAACACGAGGAGTTCATGTACAAACACACCTGAACACACATGCACATTTCCACAAAGACACATTTACCATCATCGTCCACGGCCATGTCTTTCACAGGCCCATCGACCGGCCGAGTTCTGCTTGGCGTGTGACTCATGGCCGCGCTGAAAGAAGCGGTCTGCACAGTCAAGTGGTTGTTGACAGGAAAGCGTGCAGACTGATTGCTGCAACTTCCTCGAAGAGACGCGTGGCCTCTCTCGTAGAGAGGTGACTGGCACCTAACTGACAAGGACCTTCTGATGACCTCTCCACCGCCTGGCCTCTATCTCCCTCTTCAACACACGTCAAGCTGGCACAGAGGGTGGCCGAGACTCGTTTTAGGCCGTTTTGAAACCCCCTCACTCCCCCCCCCCCATCTCCACACACACACATTAAATCTCCAGGAAGGATTATTCGAGTTAAATAAATAGGACATTTAACGGGTTCCCTCCCTCGCCCCCTGGGGAACCCCTGTGCATACCTGCACGCCGGGGGAACGTTCCATTAGTGTGCACGTCCCCCGTCCCCCCTGACCCCACCCCCTGGCTCGTTTGACACCATGTGCCACAGGGGGAAATGAGGGGGCACGCCACAGGAATGTGTGCAGTTTGTTTTGGGGAGTCGGGCTGGTGGGGGTTCTGACTGTTTGAGGATGAGAGGCAACACCAAACCCTGCTGACCACATGCGAACAAGAGGATGCGTGCCAGGGGTCAGAGACAGGGGAAACGGGGGCTGGGAGAGGCATGGGGCGGGGGGGTGGGAAGGCGGGAGGGCAGGGGGGGGGAGGCCGGGGGTAAACCAGTGGTATCTGTTTGATCACCGAAGGCGTGTAGCCAGAACAATGCATCTAGCACTCAAACGTGATGCTTGATATCAACAGAAACGTAGCAGTAAATATACAGGACGACTTTGCTCCGTGTCCCGTGTGAGTGTGCTGCATGTGAATGATCTTGGTGCGACTGTGCAGTTTTGTGCTAGTATTTCTCTGAGAACTGCCTGAAAGTACAAGCCAAAATGAATCTTACCATTAAAAACAACACAAACCAAATTACTATTCTGCCTCAAAGAATGTCAATCTAATCTCACCAGATGTTAAATTACCCAGTCGGACCTGATAGTGAGGCAGTGTGTAACAAGGAGATGGTCTCAGGGTTGAGTTAAGTCCCAGAAGGGGGTTTGAAGCGAGGGGGATCACTGACCCAGTGCCCTGAATGCCAGACACCCATTAAAGACACCATAAAACATACTGCTGAGGTGCATGCTAGGCCTGGCCTGAATTACCTGCCTTGGCGCTCGTTCCAGGAGTCTCCAGGTCTGTCCTGGCAGAACAATGGCCACTGTGTCAGACCCCTTGTCCTGGCATTTTCATTTGTCCCATAATTTGTCCCATAATAAAAATAAATGAGTAGACTCAGTGTTTAGAATCAGGATGTGTGCGTGAGTGTATGTGTGTGACTGTGTGTGTGTGTGTGTGTGGGGGGGGGGGGTGCCTGCGTGTGTGTGTCATTCTTGACTCCAGTGTTCCGCTCCTGTGAGCAGCACATTCTGGACAATCAGCAAACCAAGGTTCACTCTGTCAAAGTCGGACTAAACGGTTTATCAGCTTGACTGTGTGTGACTTCAAAGACACAACAAGACTTAGTGTGTATGAGCTTGTTGTTTGGGTGTAGGTGTGTTTGTCTGCTCATGTGTATGTGTATGTGTGTGTGTGTGTGTGTGTGTGTGTGTGTGTGTGTGTGTGTGTGTGTGTGTGTGTGTGTGTGTGTGTGTAACAAACGCCAAGTGTAGATCTCCATTCTAGTTTGTTCGGAATTGATTAAATCCCAAGTGTAAGCTAACCCATCCATGTAGAGGAATGCAGTTTTCTCAATGGAGACCTCAGAGCAGAGTGGATACATGCTTTTACAGTGCTCATAAAGAATAAGCTAAAACATTCCAACCAGTGATACAAGATTGTTGAAAACAGCCTTGGGTAAACTAAATGGCTAAGACGCCATTTCCCTTCATAAAATGACAACAGACAAAAACATTGAGGGACTCTTGAATTTCACAACCAAACAAAATACTGGTAGCTTGATTGTTCCACCGTGGAGTTAATTTTACTAAATAGTTCACGTGTAGTATCATTGTTGTGATGGAGTTCTAGGATATCTGAAACCCACATTCACTGCATCGCTGGGACACTCCTAAGTACTCTCACTTCCCGAAAGGATCAATCAGACAGAGGATTATTAAACTCCCATTCTTCAACATGGAACAGCAGTAGGTCTGTACTAATTGGAAGACTAGGTGAACTGGAATACTTTTGGTTTAAGTGCAGTGGTTTCAACCCTTCAAGGGCAGTTTATGCAGCTCTATGATGTAGTCTGATGGATTATGGATGGTGACGATTATTTAAAGGGGTCATTGACTGGGTTTTTGGGGTATTTCACACTGTTCCTTAAGGTCTCCGAAAGGGGTATGTAACATTGGTTGGGCTGAAAATGGCCCGGGTGCTGTTCTATGAGCCCTGATGCATCCTGTGATATAGCCCTGGGAAAGAATCAAGAGGTTTTCTCCTTTTATGGTATGCTCATGAATATATAGATGAGCTGCGTGCTGATTGGTTGGTCTACAACGAGTGAACCTGCTGAGCAAAGACGCAACACGGCCAACAACACTCACTGAAAAATCAAAGGTGGAGACTTGAAATAAAAACGTACGAATAAATCTATTGTGTCTACACAACACTGTTTTCAACAGATTGACTAGATATCATTTCAAATGATAACGTTAGTTGTTTCCACTTCTGTTGTCGAAGCAAATGGGATCGACTTAGGTGGGTAACGTTAGCACTACAGCTTAGCAAACAAACTATCGTGATTCAACTCAGCTTTAGTTAGCTCTAGCTATCTTGCTGAAAAATATATCTGGACAAACATGCATCTTGAATTGTAGATTTACATGACAACACAGGTTATTTATTTGAATGAAACACAGTCAGGAACATGAAATAACATTAGCCCCATTGCCAATAAACTAAATCATGACACATTCTACCGATGCTAGACACAGGCAGGATACGTTAACATTGCTAATAACTGTGAGCGACAACATACAGTACTACAGCTTGCGGTTGTGATGAACATAAGGTCGGAACAGCACCTCTTTTCAGCAACAGCTTCATAGCAAATCCTGCTTTACATTGTCCCAGGTTTTCAAAACTGTCCTTGGTGAAATGGTTCAAGCAAATGTGTAATTGAGGTCGAACTGCACAGGGATCTTCTCATAGACAAACATCACAGCCCGTCGGGTGTTTGGTTCCTTAGGAAGACTGAAAAGTGTCAGCATTCCCTGCACAGCCTGGAACACTGCCTTTCCGATGGTCCATTTTCAATATCCTTAAAAATGTACAAATGTTCTCCTTTGTAATTCCCGTGGAAGTACACAGAGCAGCGTGCAGCTAAACTAGTGTCTGAGATCTTGGGCCAGAACACCAGAGGGCTGGTCTGTATGTAAATGTTGGGGCGTGACAAAGGTGATGCTACATTTGTGACGTCACAAATTCAGCTTTTTCGAAACATATCGTTTTACAGATGCAGTTTCAAGTGAGATTTAGGCCGAATCCCAATACTCTGTCTTACCCCTACCCCTAACCCCTAGCCCTTAGTTTATCCCTAGCCCTTGTGTCTCGAAACTGAGGGGTAAGGGCTACATAGCCCTATGAAATGAGACTTCTTTTATTGTATTTTTTATTTAACCTTTATTTACCCAGGCAATATCATTAAGAACAAATTCTTATTTACAATGATGGCCTGAAAAAAGCACAAGCTTTTTGAGGGAAAGGGGGCTAAGGAAAAAAATCGGGTTAAAAGTACAACGGCACACAACCACAGCAGTACAGACATACAGAAAAAAACACAAAAGCAGCAACAACAAAAAACAAGCAGGTTAAACAAAGCAGGGCATTAATAACATAGGGAGTCGGGGGGGATAAAAAAAAATTAAAAGCACAAAGCAAGACACAGACTGACACTGGCAGATATGAACAAAGGATACAGGCAGGAGAAATGGGAATGAATTTGTCCAGTTTGAGGTGTTTTTGCAGAGCATTCCAGTCCAGACACCACTTGGTTACAGTTACGTATATCTATGTCTCCAAAGCAAGTAGTGTTATGCACTGATCATCAAACAAATTTAGTTTGAAATTCGCTGCTAATGGAGTTTAATTAAAACTGTAGACATGCATGGAGTCCATTCAAGGCTAATTAATCAGAAAATCAGCAATGTAACGTTAGCATAGCAAACTAGCGATTTTTAAAAACGTTTCAATTAAGAACATGGTTGCAAATACATATGTATAGGACTGTGTAGAGCACAAAACAAGAATGTCATAATTTTTTAATCAATTACTTAAGCCGAAAATATTACATATATGGGATTCTCTGGATGATATGTCCGCCATTGTTGCACGTAGCACAGTATTTACATACCCCTAGGTTTCAAGTAAGCTCCCGAGTTTACTTGGTTTTAAGGGGTGTATACCCTTTCGTCTTAGCCCTACTCCTCGATCAAAAAGAGTATTGGGACACCACTTACTCTCACAGGAATGCGCAAAACTAAGGGCTAGGGGTAAGGGGTAGGGGTAAGACAGAGTATTGGGATTCAGCCTTAGATAGGAAAGAGGTGTCAATGGACTTTGAGGTTCACTGTATGTCCATTTTACCCACGAACTGTCGTTATTCAACTATGACAAGGTCAAATCGGTTTTGCAATCAATGACCCCTTTAAGGTATAATAAAAGCCTTATATCTAGGAACCAATTATTTGTCAGTGTTTGGAAAGACCAATGAGAGGCTGATACATTACAGTGGATGGTTTGAGACTGTGTGGGCGTGCGTGCGTGCGTGTGCGTGTGTGTGTATGGCTCACCCACTCTTGCAGAATAACCAAATTCATGGTTGGAAAATATGAGGCTTAAACGTTTCAAAAATAAGACCTACTGACATGAGAATAACAACAGCAGTCAAAGTTGAAGGGATATTTTTCCATCCATCTGTGTCTCTCCCCTTCGCACACATTGGCCTACCCTTTGCATCACATAATAGCCACATGAAAGCATGCACACTATCACAACGGTGCTTATTTCTAGGGCAATTTCATTGGCGGGGTCCTCCACTGGGCGTGGTCTAACAATAGCTTTTTCTCCCGTCTTGTGTTTTATCCATTCAAATGTATTTAATTCAAATATGGAGTTTCCATAATACAAGTATGGAAAGATAACTATATTTTAGAATAAGTCGTTACTTCACCATTGCTCAGTGCGCTGGCTGCTTGATGCTTGTTGAAACCGAGGGCACACGTGGTTGTGACCACTATCGAGTTTCCTCACCCACGTGAAATTTCCGGGTATTACGAAAACAGTACGGTAACTTAATAATTGCGTTTTATTTACTGTGAAAAGGCTAGTTACATGCACTGTTTTGTGCTTAGTCGCGTGTTTTGTCAGTAAGCTTTAGCAAGGAAATCAGTCACAGTAATAGGCTACATTGTAATAGGCTACAATGTAGCCTAATTGGTTTGCAAGCTCATACTATTGCAACAACGTCAGCCAGAAACCAGTTACATAGGTAGATCTTTCATCGTCTTTCTGAATGTAGCTATTTGTTTTCCTTCGTCAGGAATTCAAGATTAAGCCGGTATAAATGCATGTGTGTCTGATAATCCGGTAAAAATGACACCGAGACTACAACGCCTCTAGTCAAAATCCATCGAAGGTAGGTTATTATGTTTTGTTTCGCATTGCTGCATAATTATTTTAGAAAAAATATCAAGCGACATTGCTTTACACTGAAAGATTAGGGCTTAATGTAAATGCTATCTTAAATAGCCAAGGGATGGATCATACCCGCTGAACAAAGCGCATCCTTCAATTTCTTAATAAAGCAATCTCTCTGTGGCTAAAACGTCTTCAAAAAGTGCACAGATGTATCAAATCTGATGTTATGTCACCTCCAAAAATCCATTCTGTTCGTGTGTATTCTCTCACTGCCTCGCTCCAGGATAGGTTACTGTCTCATGCTTACATCATCCAAACACAGTCACATGGAAAAATATGGTCATATGACTGGTTGGAGGAGAGGAAGTTTTTAGCTGACTAGACAAGGAAATGTAACAGGAGGGTAGGGATCTGGTGGGCCTGTGTGTGGGAAGGGAGGGGGGTCTTCAAACAATGCCTGTGTTGCTTAAAGACCTAGCAACATGGAAGTACTTTCAGAGAGATCTTTTTTTAATCATCTCCCAACGAGTGGACCTTTTCTCTCCACCCCGAGCAACGGTTGCCGAGTAGAACGTGCTCGGCCTGGTGTGGTATGATAAGGAACACCCAGCACCAAGCTGAAGAGGTGGTGTAGATAAGACAACTGAGCAACCGTCACTTTAAAGTAGGACTTCGAGGAAACGAGTTCCTCCGCAACGCGTAACGGCCTTAGAAATGTAAGCTCCTGGTGAACCCCGTTCTTTTTCTGGCTCCATGGCTACTTCATGCGCTATCCCTCTCTCTCCGTCTCCGTCTCCCTCTCCCCCCTCTCTCCGTCTCTCCCTGCAGGGGACTGTGTGTTCCTCTTCCTGGAGTGGCCATGTCTCGCCAGCCCGTGGTGGAGCAGGGGGTCGGGCTGTTGCCCGGGGCCCTGCAGGAGAAGAGCTCCAAGGGGCTGGAAGTTGAGGAGGACAGCCTGCTGGAGCGGGGCCAGTGGGCCAGCAAGGCTGAGTTCCTGCTGGCCGTGGCAGGCCAGATCATCGGCCTGGGCAACGTGTGGAGGTTCCCCTACCTCTGCTACAAGAATGGAGGAGGTGAGAACCACGTGGATTGGAGTGTTCTCCTTTGCCGACCGAATGTGTCCCGTCCTTCTGTATTCGCTCATGGCTCGTGTATGTGTGTTACAGGTGTGTTCTTTGTGCCCTACCTGCTGTTCCTCTTCCTGTGCGGTGTTCCTCTCTTCCTTTTGGAGACCTCTCTGGGGCAGTTCACCAGCCTGGGGGGGGTCAGTGCCTGGAGGAGCATCTGCCCACTGTTTGGAGGTAGACACGCGCTCATACACATTTGCGCAGAGCCGAGAGAATGAATGGGGATGCTGAAAAACATCTCGGAAGCTCTTTACTGTAGCACGTGTTTGTAGTTGACTCATTTCAACTTGAATCTCTCTAACGAGCTTGTGTAATTTGCCCTCAAACATGTACCTACTCGGGTTGTATTAGTATGTTATATCCACTGTATAACATAAGAACATCTGAGAACATTTTCGGGGAGTTGTCTTTAACAAGAGAACTCCGGGTATTCCCACTGACGAACACTCCTTAAAACCGGTCCTTTTTGGAAAAAACTATAAAAGTTACACTATTATTTCAATCAGCTTGTCTCATTTTCCTTCTCTTTTGCCTCTCCATGGACAAGAAATAACATATTTTATTGATCTTGCATTGTGGTACAGTGAGCAGCCACCTCAACTGCACCCATGCAAGCTCTCCATGTCCTGGCCAGGGACACCAGGGCTGGAAGGCAATCTGCTCTGCGTGTTTTTCTATCTGGGTTCTTTGTGAAGGAATCCTTTTGTGAGCACATGGAGAACATGCCATCCCCACACAGAAAGGCCCGGGAGATTAGCCCCACCCACATCAGCACGGGCAGACTCCCGGCAGGGATCGAGCCCAGGGCCTTCTTCCTGGAGGGCAGCAGGTCAAGGCCCTGAACACCCTGCTAGACAGCTGTTGGAGCCAGAGCCCACTCCATATGGAGCACAGCTGCACCCCCCCCCCCCCACACACACACACACACACGCTCTCACTACACTCCAGAACGGCTACAAATGTTTTGTTAACAGGGCGGGGGGAGCTGTGTGTAGCAGATGGCTGGACATTGCTGCTTCGCGTATTTCTGTACTACCAGTTTTCATTTTTGTTGATATCTATGTGTGGGTGTAGGTCTGGGCTATGCCAGCCAGGTGATGATCCTACACGGGTGTGTGTACTACATCGTGATCCTGGCCTGGGCTGTGTTCTACCTGGTCCACAGTTTCCAGAGTGTGCTGCCCTGGGCTCACTGTAACAACACCTGGAACACAGGTAGGACCACAAGGGGCCTGCTGATGGAAGCATCCCTGGGCCCCTGAGCCCTACCCACACTCCGAGCTAGTCTGTTTTGTTCTGTACCTGAACTTGTCATGGTTTTGTTCCCTTTCAGTTAACACATGCTTTTTACCAAAGGGATTTCCTTAAATGCCCTAACCGCTGAGCTATATCTAAACTACCCCTTTTCTGTGACCTTTCATCTTATCCATCGCATGAGTATTCGACTGTGTGGTTGGTTGGTGGCACGATTTGTTGTTTTTCATGGAAAACTTGATTTCGAAAGCCATTTTAGTACTAATGTTATACAATTTCCCAAGATAGGTATTTGGTATTCTTTTATTGTGTGAATTGAGTTATTTCAGCATGATGTGCTGGTGGGTGAGTTCTGTGTCGACATGCTGGTGTGTTTGTTGTCTTAGATGCCTGTGTACAGTTTGACGGCCAGAATGTGACGACCAACAGGAGCAGTCTGTCTGTCAATGCTACCTCGCCTGTTACAGAGTTCTGGGAGTGAGTCTCCCACACACATCCCTGTACTGTTGTTATCACTTGGGGAGTCTAGTGAGCTGTGCTCATGTGTGTGTTTTCTGTGTGTGTGTGTGTGTGTGTGTGTGTGTGTGTGTGTGTGCGCGCCTGCATGTGTATGTGGGTGTGTTTCTGTGTGTGCATGCGTGTGGGTGTTTTTATCTGTGTGTGTGTGTGCATGCATGTGTGTGTGTGTGTGTGTGTGTGCGCGCAGGCGGGAGGTGCTGCAGCTGTCCGATGGTGTGGATGATGTGGGGCCTGTCAGCTGGAGACTGGCTCTGTGTCTGCTGCTTGTCTGGGTCGTGTGCTACTTCTGTGTGTGGAAAGGGGTCAAATCCACTGGCAAGGTTAGCAACGCACCCACACACACACGGTATTCCTTATCTTTCCATAGACACATATACACACACACACGCACTCACAAGCAAACATACACACAGTATTCCTTATCTTTCCCAGACACGCACACACATTCACATGCGCACACACACTTACACAAACATACACCAAGTATTCCTTATCTTTACCTACACACACACACACACACACTCTCTCAGACATGCTGCTGCTGTGTGTGTTTCTGGGGTCCAGGTGGTTTACCTCACAGCAACCTTCCCCTATGTGATGCTGGCAGTCCTGCTGGTACGGGGCATCACTCTGCCGGGCGCTGCCCAGGGCATCATCTACTACCTCAAACCAGACCCCCTCCGCCTGGCTGACCCCCAGGTACCAACACATACCTGGGCAGATATCTCTCTCTTTCTCCCTCTCCTCCCTCTCTCTTTCTGCCTCTCTCTCGCTCCCCTCTCCTCCCTCTCTCTTTCTCCCTCTCCTCCCTCTCTCTTTCTCCCTCTCTCTCGCTCCCCTCTCTTCCCGCCTCTCTCGCTCCCCTCTCCTCCCTCTCTCTTCCCGCCTCTCTCGCTCCTCTCTCTTCCCTCTCTCTTCCTGCCTCTCTCGCTCTCCTCCCTCTCTCTTCCTGCCTCTCTCGCTCTCCTCCCTCTCTCTTCCTGCCTCTCTCCTCCCTCTCTCTTCCTGCCTCTCTCGCTCTCCTCCCTCTCTCTTCCTGCCTCTCTCGCTCTCCTCCCTCTCTCTTCCTGCCTCTCTCGCTCTCCCCCCTCTCTCTTCCTGCCTCTCTCGCTCCCCTCTCCTCCCTCTCGTTCACTAATCCGTCTCTCTCGTTCGCCCTCCTCGTTCCTCTGTCTCTCTCTTCCCTTCCCTCCGTTGCCCCGGTGGGTCTTCCTCAGGTGTGGATGGACGCTGGAACTCAGGTCTTCTTCTCCTACGGCATATGTCTGGGGAGTCTGACCGCCCTGGGCAGCTACAACAAGTACAACAACGATTGCTATAAGTGAGGCTCGCGTGCACCCAACACACTCCGACCACACCGCCAGCACGCCGTTCTAAACACGCAGACCTGGGTGTAGAGAGTACAAAAGGTTACCTCAGGCCCGCTGACTGACCAACTGGAAACAGGGCACATGCAGGGGTGGGAGGGGTGTAGATGGAGGGAGAGAGAGACCCTCCCAGGACCCTGATGAGGGGTTCAGTTGGTGTTGTGACTCTGGGAGTGTGACTCCCGTGTTCTGCGTGTGGCTTCCAGGGACTGTTTCAGGCTGTGCCTGCTGAACAGCGCCACCAGCTTCTGCGCCGGCTTCGCCATCTTCTCCGTGCTCGGCTTCATGGCTCAGGAGCAGGGGGTGGGCATCTCTGAAGTGGCTCAGTCAGGTACTGCGCGTGTCTGTGTGTGGATTTGCACTCCAGAACTGACACTGTCTCTATGTGTGTGTGTCTGTCTGTGTGTTTGCACTCTAGAGCTGACTGTGTGTGTGTTTGCACTCCAGAACTGACACTGTCTCTATGTGTGTGTGTGTGTCTGTCTGTCTGTCTGTCTGTCTGTCTGTTTGTTTGTTTGTTTGTGTGTGTGTCTGTCTGTGTGTGTGTGTGTGTGTTTGCACTCCAGAACTGACATTGTCTCTATGTGTGTGTGTGTGTCCACAGGCCCTGGTCTAGCCTTCATTGTGTATCCCCGGGCGGTGGCCATGATGCCGGTGCCACAGCTGTGGGCTGTGTGTTTCTTCCTCATGATCATCATGCTGGGGCTGGACACCCAGGTGGAACACACGCGCGCGCACACACACACACTTTAACCAATACGCACGTCAGCCAACACGCGCGCCCTCCGAGTCGCGCGCTCCATGACAGCTCCAGCGTGTGTCTCCTGTGTGTAGTTTGTGAGCCTGGAGGCCCTGATGACCTCTGTGAGTGACCTCTACCCCATGGTGGTCAGGAGGGGGCGACGGCGAGAGCTGCTGCTGCTGCTGGTTTGCGTGGTCTGCTTCCTGGTCGGACTGGTCATGGTGACCCCGGTGAGTGTGTCTGGACGGCTGTCTGTCTGGCTGCTTGTCTGGCTAGCTCGCTGGCTGGCCTATTGTCTGTGTGACGGTTCTGGGTCCTGACCCGTGTCTCTCTGCAGGGGGGCCTCTATGTGTTCCAGATCTACGACCACTTCTCCTGCAGCGGAGCCAGTCTGCTGCTCCTCTCCATCTTCCAGTCGCTGGCCGTCGGCTGGGTGTATGGTGAGACCGGCGCGCGCACACACACACACACACACTCAGCATGGATATCCCCGCTGCTCCCTGCCTCCTCCCCTCCCCCGCCAGCGCCTACATTCCTATCGCAGTCGGAATATTAATCTGACTGTAGCTACCGCTGTTCAGCGGTGTGAGATGTATGTGGTGGGGACAGGGCCAGACCATTAACAGGGCCCCCTTCCTCCCACTCAGACCCTAAATCTGCCCGGAGCCGCGTCGCCACTCAGTCTCAGCCGCGGACCCCAGGAGGGCCCCTGCTTTGTCCAGCCACTAGGGCCTAGCCTCCTGCTAACGCCAATGCTAACGCTCACTCCCATGCACATCCCCATAGAGAGATTGGCGTTCATGTTGAGGCCCTGCTGCGGTATCGTGCTATCGCTAACACAAAGACTAGCCCAGCAAGGAATGTTTTCACTCTAGCTCTTGTTTATCTTGCCGGGCTGATAGAAGGCAGTACGTTATTGTACCATTGAACCAGTCATTATCTGTCAGATAAGTCAGCACATTAAACCTCCATGAAGATACACGGAGGGAGATGATCTTGAACTGAATCCCCACTCAGCTGGAATCCTAAGTATGTGTGTGTGTGTGTGTGTGTGTGTATGTGTATGTGTAAGTGCATCAAGTGGGTGTGCTATGTGTGTACAGTATGCTACTTGTGTGTGTGTGTGTATGAGGAAAGTGTGTGTGCTTAAGTGTCCAAACAGTGAGGGGGCCGTGCGTGTATGCTAGTTACTGTGTGCGTGTGTGTATGAGAGAGGGAACAAAAGTGTGTGTGTTCCCAGGGAGTGATAAGGAAGCCTGGCTGTATAAGTCACAGAGCTCTCCCGTGGTGAGCAGTAGGGCTGCGGAGGTTTCTTTACAGCGCTCGAGACGGCTGTCTGGGCTCCAGCGCTCTCTCTCTCTCCGCCCTGTTAAGACTGTGGGATCGTGAGCTGGTCTCCTAGACAGCGGCAGTGTTTTGGTTTCTCCTAATGTGGTCTTTAAAACAAAGCTCAGAATCTGGTACTTAAGCTATTTCGGTTGCCTTGATGGTTATGACCGTTGCTGGGTTTACCCGCACTGAGGCGGTCGTTTAGAATCCCGACCGTCCTTCGGGGGGCGATCTGAACCTAAACCTCTGAACCACGACCCTCCTCTCCTCCTCAGGTCCTGACCGCTTCAACGACAACATCGAGGACATGATTGGTTACCGGCCCCTGCCCGCCTTCAAGCTGTGTTGGCGTTACCTGACCCCTGCTGTGTGCACAGTGAGTGACCTTTGACCCCCTTCCTGAGCTCAGTGGGGGGGGATGCGCCCTGCTGTGACCCACCGCTTCACTTCAGTGGAGGGATGTTTACCTCCAGGTGACTGACCGCTAAGTAAAAGATGTGGTATGCAGCGGAGTGCAGTTTAGGCCAAGGAGAACACCCATGTTATATGTGTTGGTTATACTTGGTGTTAACTCCCCGTTTCCCTCTCAATCTTACTCACGCTCGATCTCGCTCTCTCTTTGGCTCTCTTGTTTTTCTCTCTCTCTCTTCCTCACTCGCTATGGCTCTCTTCCTTACTCTCTCTCTCTCTTCCTCACCTTCTCTCTTCCTCACTCTCTCTCTTCCTCACCCTCTCTCTTCCTCACCCTCTCTTCCTCACCCTCTCTCTTCCTCACCCTCTCTCTTCCTCACCCTCTCTCTTCCTCACTCTCTCTCTTCCTCACTCTCTCTCTTCCTCACCCTCTCTCTTCCTCACCCTCTCTTCCTCACTCTCTCTCTTCCTCACCCTCTCTCTTCCTCACCCTCTCTCTTCCTCACCCTCTCTCTTTCTCACCCTCTCTCTTCCTCACTCTCTCTCTTCCTCACCCTCTCTCTCTCCGGCTGCCTCTAGGGGACGTTTGTGTTCTCCCTGGTGCGCTGGTCTCCCCTCACCCTGGGGAAGGGTCTGGCCGCCCCCGGCTGGGCCACAGGTCTGGGCTGGCTCCTCACCTTCTCCTCCGTGTCCCTGCTGCCCCTCTGGGCTCTCTACGCCCTGGCCACCACCCCCGGTACACTGGCTCAGGTCAGTGCCCCACCAGTACCGCCCGCCTGGCTCTCATTCTGCGAGTTTGAGGCTGTATATTCAGAAGAATGATTGGTGTGACCTTGTTTCCTCAACTTTCTGCATGATCTGGGTAACCAAATGTTTCCTAGGTTGCTAGTACTCTATCTTGTGTGCTCGGCCCTACCTCCAGCAAACCAGATACTGTCCTTCAGGTGGTTCAACCCTAACCCTAACCTAATCCTCTCCACGGGCCTGCAGCGCATCAAGCACCTGTGCCAGCCCGCTGAAGACTCCCCCCTGGCCCACAGGAACCTCCCGTTCCCCTTCGACCCCAGCATAGCGCTCACCGCACACAAACCCAAGGAGCCAATCCCAGATGTCATCTAGAGACCGTCAACGTTCCCCCCCTGGCCAGGGATTAGCCAATGATCCCGTCTCCTGGCTGCCACCCACCAATCAGATGTGGCTGGATCAGCATCGAGGGGTGTCCAGGGGTTGTTTCCAGGGAGATCTCAGGGCAGGGCATCCCTGGATGGGCGATATGGAGATCTTGACTGTGATGGTCTTCACACAAGCTCTCTGGCACTGAATACCTGCACGGGTATATTCCAACTGTAGTTCTGAAGCACTAGAGGACTGCTATACGCCGTAGAGAAGAAGGGATGAGGAGGGAGGTGAAGAGTCGAGGGATGCAGGCAGGACAATCACAGCAGCAGACAGTATGTTTTAATGTTATTTTCTTACCCCTGTTTTTTTTGTTCTACTTGAGGTAAATGGCACTGAACTTGAATGGAGAATCCGAGACTATTATGTGCTCTTCTTTTTAGGACTGCCTTGTTTTTTATAGAGGGAGAGAAGCAACAGTTTAACACGTAAGAAAAGTTATAAATCTAAGTGAATTCGTCATTGCCATGCTGACTTGGGTGTACATGTAAGACTCTGCTATGCACATGTTTTCAATTGTGCGTATTCATACAGTATGACATCAACTGGCTTATGACAAGTGACTACAGTCGTTTCTGTTTACAAAGCGTTATGGTGTGTAAAGATTTCAACATGTTCCTTTTTCAACTTTCTCATAAACATCTCAATCCAATTCTACACGTTTGAGTTTGAGCATTTCCGCATTTCACATAGTGTGTGTGAATGCGTGTGTATGTATAACACACGCACTGTATGTGTGTGTGTGTGTGTGTACTTTGGGTGTGTATGTGCGTGTTCCCCCACAGACAGCCATGTTGCGGTGGCGTCGGTAGGTAACCTTTGGCCCAGGGGAACAGACTCTGGCCTGGGCTTGCCTGCCTCTGGGTACCACAGCAACCGGTGACAAAGGTGCCCTGGCAACAAAGCAAAACACGAGGCAGACAGACGGGAAGGGATGTTCCCAAACCCGCCATCCATCCCAGAAACAAATGTTATTGTCATCCATATTATTTCCCTGGTATCATCCAAAGATTGTTTTTCACCCCCGCGGGTATTAGTGGTTCATTATGCATGAGGGGGAGAGCGACAGCGAGGAGAGAGGGAGAGAACGGGACAGCGTGCGAGCACAAGAGTGAGTCACGGAGATGAAGAGAGTGCTGGGGGGAATACTGACACCACCACTTAGCCAACTGGTTATGTAAAAGGCTCCTGTGTCAATTGGCTGTATTGGATTCCCGAGGCCAGCGAGCGTGGATCTGGGTTGGGCTTAGCAGCACGTGGCTTCGCAGGCCCGTCGTGCTTACTATGGGACGGCACGTGGGATCTTCCCCTGTGCAATTGTGCATAGCTGTGTGTGTGTGTGTGTGTGTGTGTGTGTGTGTGTGTGTGTGTGTGTGTGTGTGTGTGTGTGTGTGTGTGTGTGTGTGTGTGTGTGTGTGTGTGTGTGTGTGTGTGTGTGTGTGTGTGTGTGTGTGTGTGTGTGTGTGTGTGTGTGTGTGTGTGTGTGTGTGTGTGTGTGTGTGTGTGTGTGTGTGTGTGTGTGTGTGTGTGTGTGTGTGTGTGTGTGTGTGTGTGTTCGTTGAGGGGGTGGTGGTTTATACCCATATGGTTCGCTGGCATACTTCTCTGTTTCAGATGATCAGGATTATAGATGATCCAATGGTTGTGTGTGTGTGTGTGTGTGTGTATGTGTGAGAGAGAGAGAGAGCGGGAGGGAGGGAAACATTGGGGGATATGTGCCAGAGCTTGTGTGTGTGTATGCTCGTATTCATGCGTGCATGTTTGTGAATGTTTTCTAAATCCCACCTACATCTCATAGCACTTTATCACACATCTTCAATCTGCGCTTCTGTAAATACCGATGATCTAACTTCTAGTATACAGTGAGGGGGCATTTCAGTTTTTTTAAATGACCTAGTGTCTTTTCTGAGGGCTCTGTCTTTCTATCCAAGTGCATTAATGTATTTCTTTTTTTGAACAAGACACAAGCACATAACCTCTTTACCATTATCCTTCTGTACTCACACACACACACACACACGGTCAGTGTCACCTAACTGCTCCCACCATGGTCGTTCCACTCATCACCGGTTCTTCCCCTCAGACTGAACCCAACACCAGTGTCTCTCCACAGCCTCCATCCTGGAGCCTCTCACATCACACTGTCCTGAACACACACCCTGCAGATCAGGGTCAGCTATAGTACCCCCGCGCCACCCCCCCCCCACCCACCTCCTCCAAAACACACACACACATGCTGTATAAACACACTTACTGTGCGTCCACACACACAGAGATGCTGTAAATTTCACACACTGCTCGCACACAGAGCGAAGTGTATTGCCGGAACATACTGTATGTGGACTGAGCAGGCTGCTGTGGAGTGGAAGTGTCTCGCTGAGTTAAGGGCTGACGGTTTGGTGAGAGAAAGAAGTGCGGGGGGGGGGGGGTCAGGGTAGAGCTCCTTACCTCTGTTGCATAACCCTGGTTGTTTTGGACATCACTTGGCCTGGTTACCGGATATACTCCCCAGGGGTTTACCTCAACAAGTGTGTGTGTGCCATTGACCTGCCCCTTCAGGCTGCACGCTTTGTTTTCCAACGAGGTGACAAGTGAGCGCGTGCTTCCCCGCCCTGCGAAACAGCCACTCTCGGAATGGGCCGCTCCATTCTCGGTGTGAAGGGGGGAGGAGTCGGCATCGGGTGTGTGGCTCAAACCATTTCGGGAGCGAGGTTGGAGAAGAGGCTTATGATTGTCAGCACATGGTGTTCTGCCCGCTCTCCCTCTCCCAGCGTAGTGCGCCACATAAACTGTCACGTAGAGCTGGATTAGTCCCCAGCACGGCACCGTCGTGGAGGTGGATGCACTCCCACTCTGCCTCCAAATGCTACGTGTGTCGTTGAGTCTGAGTTGGGGAGGAGGTTTCTCGCTCGTCTATGTGCCTGTCGCTGACTCTTGGCAGTTGATGGGCCCCAGGAGGGTGTTTACATCAGTGAGTCAGCATCAGCAAACAAACCCAGTGCGAGGACACGAAGGAATCGATGCGCTATGAAATACCCAGATGGCACGACAGACGAGGGAGGTGGGGGAAGCTGGGAGAGGGGGGGGGGGGGGGGGGAGGGTTGGTCAGCCTGGCATGTCTGCTTCCTCCCTTGAAAACACGAGAATAACTTTTCCTGGCACTCGCACGCTTCCATGAAAACCCAATAAAATTGGGGGAAAGTGACAGCAGCCCTAGAGTCTTGTTCCCCTCCTTCATCTTCCATAGATGCAGCCCTGAACCTGTCCCCGCACCTCCAGCGGTGCGCTCCTGTTTCATGCCTGGTTATGTGACATAGCATTTCTCTTTCCCCGTCACTGGCACTCACATAGCCTACAGTCAAGAAACTGTGAGCTCTATTCTGGAAATGCTATAAATTATCAATTTCTCCACAATTGTAAAACTCTGCATACAGACACTCTCTGGGCACTTTATAGTTCGGTCTTAAATAATTGAATCCAACTCCTATCCAACTTAAAATAAGCGACACGTGTTTAATAGAACCGTTATTTAAATGTTGGGATGATTCTTACTCGAGCCATAGAGCAGTGCCTGTGTGAGTGCTTGTTGTTGTTGATGTTGTGGTGGCTGGGATCATTATGTCACGGTTGAATGACATGACCTGCAATAGTCCCACAGTGCCGAGTGAATGCCAAGCTCTGGCACTCAATGGTCGGTTTTCTGTGAACTGAGTAGCCGCGGGGGCTATTGCATGGCGCTGGGTATCAATAGAGCCGTACGCTTTTTTTCCGTCTCTGTCTCACCAAAACAGGAGCGTATTTTTATGTCATACTGAATAAAAATGCGCCTCCTCTCTCTGGCGCGCGCACACACTCACGGGCTGCATGCACGCGCTGCCACAGCATCCTCTTCACTTGCTGTCAAAACACAGACGGTTCCAAGAAGCTTTGTAGGATGAAGTAGTTGATGAATTCTGGTCTCCTCTCAAGTTACCTCTCCTCTTTGCGTCTCGGCGCCGGGATAGGACCATGGACTTCAGTTGAGTGGGCGAAGAGATTAGGAAACCTAATCTCTTCACTTGACTTATTGGCTTTGATTTCGGCAGACACGAGACCGCAGTGTAAGAGAAAGAGAGAGAGAGAGTTAGAGAGAGAGAGAGAGAGAGAGAGAGAGAGAGAGAGAGAGAGAGAGAGAGAGAGAGAGAGAGAGAGAGAGAGAGCAGGGGGTGGAGTGGCGACTGAGCGCAAAGGGGCCGGACTTTTTCTCTCTGGTGCTATTAAGAGGAAACTTTGTGTTTTGTTCTCCAAGTTCAGCTCAGTGCTCTAGCCTATAGTGTTCTCTTGTCTGCAATTTTCGCTCTTTATCTTCTCCGGTTCTTGCATTTTCCGGTGGGTTTTAATACTTGGGTGTGGACGCCGAGACGATGCGCTGTCAAACAGGACCTGTTCTCAAAGTTTTCATAACTCGCTCTACCTTCCCATGGTAGTTTTAGTCGGAATATAAATGCTTGACAGTGCACGACTCGTGTTGGGTTAAAGATGACCCGCTTCTTTTGTGCTTTCACTGTGGTCATGATGGGGTTTCGGATTCTTTTGCTGTGCGTTTTGGAGTTGAACGTAGCCAATGCTGTACTTGCCGCGGGTCTCTTTTCTTTTGGACCCCACGGTCCACCTGCAAACGACTCGCTTCTCACACCTGCCCGACGGAAAGAGGGTGTCGTGCGAACAATTGACCGGATTTACCACGGGGGTGGGAAAGTTGGTTACCTTGTGTACATGGACGAAAGAAGATTTCAATTGGACATGGAGAGAGACGAGTCAGTCTTATCGCATCACTTTAATCCTAAATATGTGATAGCACTGATGGGGGACGGTGAGGCTTCTGTGCCTCTACATCGGGAATGTGTTTACCGTGGGACTGTGGACTCCAACCCCGAATCCCTGGCCGTTTTTAGCCTCTGTGGTGGGGGTCTGGAGGGCTTTTTTGCAGTAAAACATGCGCGTTACACCATCACACCACTCATCAGAGCGAAAGGACAAGAAAATGACGTGCGTGTGATGGAGGACAAGGACGCAGACAGCGCGCTCCACTTATTCACGAAGGAGAGCTTCAGCTTTGAAGCCATGCCAGTGCGCGAAAGCTGCGGGACGCGGGAAGGGCGCGAACACAGGGATGCTTCTGGGAAACGGCGACGTAAGGGCCGGGGGAATGGAAAACGGGACCGCAGCGGCCTCGCCATTGAGGGTGAAGCCCACAACTTAGCCCATGGACGGAAATGGTGGACGCGGTTTGCCAAACCGGCTTCACCAAACTTAGGTAACCGGCGCAAGAGGTCAGTGTCCCGCGCCAGACATGTGGAACTCCTCCTAGTCGCGGACGAATCCATGGCCAAGAAATATGGCAAGGACCTGCATCACTATCTTTTAACATTGGCCTCCATCGCCTCCAAGCTGTACGGTCACGCCAGCATCGAAAACCCTATCCGGCTCACCGTGGTGAAGGTGGCCACGGTAACGGAGAAAGAGAAGGGTCTGGAGGTGTCCAAGAACGCGGCCGCCACGCTCAAGAGCTTCTGCAAGTGGCAGAATCAGCAAAACCCGCTCGATGACGACCACCAGCAGCACCACGATGCCGCCATCCTCTTCACCAGGCAGGTAAACAAACAACGCCATGACCGGAGCGCTGCTCCTATCAATCTCTCACCTGGTAGACTCACCCACGGGGGAACCGGGTCCGTTTCTCCCACGCACCGGACAAGAGTGCATAACGCTGTGGTGTTATGCCAAGTATGACATCAGTGTTCATTTTTAGTTCTTAAGAGCAGGCTCGAGCCTGGTTATTAGATGTTTTCCAGTGCAGGTGCGCAATTTAAATTTCGAGACCGTGAGGCTGCCTTGTGCTTTTTTGTCTCTCGTTCTCTCGATCTTTCTCTCTGCCCTAAAAATCCATCTGTGTTTGTGTGGGTACTTGCGCGTGTCCCTAACACGCTTAAAACAGTATTTCCTGAGCTTGTGTTTTTCTGGGCAGCCTCCTCTATCTCGCTCCCCCCCTCCCAGTCCCTTGACAACCAAGTCTGGAGTCAATGTGATCTCTCTCGCGCCGGCGCCGTGCACGCACATTCTTCTCAGGGTTGCAGGATGTAGTCGAATCAGCTGCTGGTTTAGAATATTTTCTCAACCAGAAGCCATACAGGGAGCCAGAACTTTTCCCTCCCCGCCCCTATCCCTCTCTCTTCCACATTTTTGCCGAATGACTTTTCCAGCCTATGTCAGCTGGGATGGAGCTGTCATAAAAACAAATATGTCCACCCTGTGAAAAGCTCTCGGTTTACCTAGACCACACTCATCCAGTCTGCCTTGTCTCTTCCCTCGTACAGAAAGCCGCAACTGCAGCAACAAAGCCTCGCGCATTCTCCACTCCCTCTGGTGTGGTTTTTTGGCGGTTAGCCTTGGATGTCTTGGATGTCAGATGTCTTGCCTTGGGTTGCGGTGGGTGAAAGTCATGCAAGGTCTTGTCCTAAAGGAAATTAGGCCAACATCCTACCAGGGTTATTAGCGGAGGTTGGTGTATGTGTGTGGAGGGGGGGGGGGGGGGCATTCCTTGTTTGTAGGTGGGTGGGGGTGACATACTTCTTGCATTGCTGACATCTCGGCGTCCAACGCTGCTCATGCATACCTGAGGCGGGCAGAGGACTCCCGACTGGCACAGCTCCTCCGTGCCAACGTCTCGGTAACCGTGCCAACGTCTCGGTAACTCACCGTGGCCGAGGCCCTTCTTGGCAGCCTCGACCCTTCCTTTCCACCTGCAGGGGGTTAGGTTGGGCACAGTTTGGCAGCGGCCGGCACATGCACAGCAAACTGGCACCACCGAGGGCCTGGCGCAGTGTCCACCACACCCGCGGAGCGTGTTATGGAGCGTATCCAGCCAGGTAGGCGAGAGGTCGGTGACTAACCACCCCGCCCCGTCCTCACCCCCGGGGTGGAACGCGGAGTGCGGAGCAAGCCCTCCTTTCAGCTCCCCATCTCGTCCATCATTGACATGAGACAGGTCCCCTCCCATAGCGTTCTGCTCTGTACCATCCAGAAAAAACAAGCGCTGGGTGATTGCTCATCCAGTCCCTCAACATGAACCACGGCGGACCATTGTGGGCAACTTTCTCCCAGAGAGTCAGACCGGCCTTTGTTTGAGAGGGGAGAGGGCAACAGAGTTTCAGGGGAACTCGGTTCTTTGTGGTCGGGTCCAATTAAGCGGGCAGCTCCGACACCCCCGGGCCCGGATGAGATGACCCGTATGCCGTTGTCACCAGGCTCTGTGCATACCACACCACGGCAGAACAACGGCTACATTGAGCCCGTGGTCGTATGTTGGTGTGTGCGTGGGAGTGTGTGTGTGTGTGATCATTAGATGTTACGTCACAGGAGTGTCCGGACGCATGGCTGCTCTCTGTGTTGCGGACAAAGCCTTACTGTAGAGAGAGAGAGGAGTTCTCCTCTGTCAGATAGAGAGAGAGAGAGAGGAGTTCTCCTCTGTCAGATAGAGAGAGAGAGAGAGAGAGGAGTTCTCCTCTGTCAGATAGAGAGAGAGAGAGAGAGAGAGAGAGAGAGAGAGGAGTTCTCCTCTGTCAGAGAGAGAGGAGAGCGAGAGAGAGAGAGAGAGAGAGAGAGGGGAGGGGAGAGGAGAGGGGGGGTGATAGTACACACAGACAGAACACAGGAGGGAAAGCAACCAAATGATCCCAGTTTTAATTAGGATATCAAGAACCGGCAGTTTTGTTTTCCTTCATAAAGCCAAACTGAGAAAGCTTCTTAAATGTAATACGCAGTTAACCGATTCTCTGAAAGATTCCCCCTCGCCGTAACTACTCTAAATCCGAGACAAAATTGCAATTTTGTGGAGAGTGCCTGTCTCTTATGAGCTGGCTTTGTGGTCAAGAACTCCATACCCTCGGTTAGAGTCTTTGGAACAAGTCCATTAACTCCACTAAGCAAGGTCAAAGGCATGAAACGTACCTAACAAGGCTCTTCCTGTATTGAAGGATTCGGACCGAAAGGAACACTGTCCTCTACAACAAGCGCTTTGTCTGTAGATCTCGTGGCCTTCGTTGACACTGTCAGGGGTGTTGTAGGTACAGGAGGAGGGGCCAACACGTGAGCGCGTGTGTGTTTTGGGGAGACGGGAGTGTGTCCGATGTGCTGCACTGTGCTTGTTTCTGGGCTCCTCTCTTTTGCCTCGCTCTCATGTTTCTTAGGAGAGTGTACGTGTGAGAGAGATGTGTGTTTTAGGTCTTCTTGTTTGTCTGCGGTGTGTGGTAAATGTGTGTGCGTGGTTGTGTGTGCGATACCCTACCCCTCTCTTCCGGCTGTCTCTGTTTGTTATGACAGACCTCTGCGTTTCACACATTCTATATTTCATCCCACTACATTGACAGCCTGCAGAAATCTCTCGGATGTGACTTTTAGCCAATGAGGCCCAAGGGACATGCTGGAAACAGCCCCTAACCTACCACTGCTGCTCGGCAACAGCATGTGATAGGCCATCGCCAAAAGTTCACTTGATCACAAGACAAGAGTGACTGTGCATGGTGTGACAGTATTCACGTGTGAATGTTTGGGTGTCTGCAGATTTGAGTGTAGGCTGAGTCTGTCATTGCCATGGATGTCAGGAGGTTTATACATTGTAGAGGTACTGAATCAACCTGACCACGAGTCACTCTTAGCTGTGTGGACCTGTCAATCATGTCACACAGGCTCGCCATTGGCTAATATCTGGTTACACTGTCTTTTGATTGACAGCTTGTTGTGTGGAGTCTGTCTCGCTGTTTTCCATTATTATATGAGAGAGTTCAGGTCAAACCACAGAGGTTCCCTCCCAAAGGGGGATGTGGAGAATGTGTGTGTGTGTGTGTGTGTTTGTGTGTGTGGTGTGTGTATATACATGTATGAGTGTGTGATTGACACAAGTCTTTACTCAGAGTGGCGGCGTGTTTTTCTTACTCATTGAAGGTGTGTTCCCATGTTTGACCCAAACTAAGACACACACACACACAGTCTGCACCTCTGGTCGTCCCCTGACCTACATACTTCGCCACCTGTTCTCATGTTGTTTCTCCGAAATATTTCCCTCTCCCTGTTCCCTCCATTCTTTCCTCCACTCCTTTCATTTCCTCCATCTCTCCCCCGGTGTCTGATTCCATAACTTATTTCTCTTTCCTTCTCCCTCCCTCCTGCCACCCCTTCTTCTCCCTCCCTCCTTCCTTCCCTCCTTCCCTCCATCCCTCCCTCCCTCCCTCTCTGGCTCCCCCTTTCATACATCTGTGAAAGGTCTCAAAATGAAAACAAGTCTGTCCAGCTGAGAAAGAGAGAGAGAGAGAGAGAGAGAGAGAGAGAGAGAGAGAGAGAGAGAGAGAGAGAGAGAGAGAGTCAGACCAGACGTTGACCAACCTCTCTGAAAGAGTGAGAGGTGCAGGAATAGAGATAGACAAAGGGGAAAGAGCCAAATAATGAAAACCTACAGAGTAGAACACCCAACCAGGCGTGTGTTGTTTGGTTCAGGGTTTCCGAATGCCTGAAGCCTTTTCACTCCATCATTGGCACAAGCAGAAACTAGCAGGGGCTCCACAATGCACCCAGCCAAAAATCATTTGACAGTTCGGTATTTGCCTTTCTCTTTGTCTTGATGGTGTCAGCCCCACACTAACTGGCCTGCACTGGGCTTCCTCTCCTCTGCTGTCTTGTGTGTAAGAGGTTTCCCTCCTATTGGGTCATGGGTTTGAGGCCCAGAACAGAGACGGGTTTGTTCCTAAAGTGTTCCGACTGGGATGAGTGAAAACACACAGTCCAGAGAGACTCACACACAACCCAGAGAGACTCACACAGTCCGGAGAGACTCTCACACACCCCAGAGAGACTCAAACAGCCCAGAGAGACTCACACAGCCCAGAGAGACTCAAACAGCCCAGAGAGACTCACACAGCCCAGAGAGACTCAAACAGCCCAGAGAGACTCACACAGCCCAGAGAGACTCACACAGTCCGGAGAGACTCTCACACACCCCAGAGAGACTCAAACAGCCCAGAGAGACTCACACAGCCCAGAGAGACTCAAACAGCCCAGAGAGACTCACACAGCCCAGAGAGACTCAAACAGCCCAGAGAGACACACAGCCCAGAGAGACTCAAACAGCCCAGAGAGACTCACACAGCCCAGAGAGACTCAAACAGCCCAGAGAGACTCACACACATCCCAGAGAGACTCACACACACACCCCAGCGGTCCTGTCAACACCACTTAACATGAGGATTCATCCTGTCCCCAGGGTGTGTGTAGTGGAGACCAAGTGTGCACATGTGCGTGTGTATGAGACTAAGCGGGCACTTGTGTGTGCGTGCGATCCCGCAGAGACACAGCCGGTGATTGACTGATTGATTCCTGTGTGGAGCCGGCCAGTTGGGGACCCCCAGGGGCCCATGTGTATGGATCTGTGTGGGAGTTGGCACATGGATCAATACACACAATCCTCTGTAACCCTGACAAAAAGGGGGAGGGGGAGAGAGACATAGAGAGAGAGACAGAGAGAGAGAAAGAATATTCGAGGAAATGAGAGGAGAAGACATTTAAGAATGCCAAAGAATGCTTGCTTTGTTTGTGTGTGTGTGTGTGTGTGTGTGTGTGTGTGTGTGCCCTGCCAAGTAACTCATGTTTGAATACACCTCCGCAGGACCTATGTGGGCACCACTCGTGTGACACACTGGGCATGGCCGATGTTGGCACCATCTGCTCGCCAGAGAGGAGCTGTGCTGTCATAGAGGATGACGGCCTCCACGCTGCCTTCACCGTTGCACACGAGATTGGTGGGCACACATCCTCCACCTCGCTCACACACACAAACGCTCTTGCTTTCTCCCTACACACATACAGACAAGCGTACGTACTGTACATACGTACATTTGAACTTTACACACATCATTTCTCAGTCTCCCTCTCAAACACACACACACACACTCAAACACAAACCTTCATAGCCTGTCCCCCCCCCCCCCCAGGTCACTTGCTGGGCCTCTCCCATGACGACTCCAAGTTCTGTGAGGAGCGCTTCGGCGCCAGCGGAGACAAGCGCCTCATGTCGTCCATCTTGACGTCCATCGACGCGTCCAAGCCCTGGAGCCGCTGCACCTCTGCCACCATCACCGACTTCTTCGACGACGGCAACGGTACGCAGGGAGGAGAGGGATGGAAGGAGGGGTGCAGGAGGAGGGAAGAGGAGGGGGTTGTTTGGAGTGCTTGGAAGGTGGAGGGGGGAGGGGGGGAGATGTTGAGTGATTTGTTGTTTGAGTGTTTTCAAGTTCAAGTTACTGTAGATGTCAGGTTAAATGAGACCTAATATGTCTGGTTCGTATAAGTTATCTGTGACTGTTTACATAGCGACTGTTTCTTCATCCACTGAAGAATACTGGCTTGATTTTGTAGCTCTGGCAGCAGTCCATGCTAGCTGTCAGTGTTGTGTCTCTGTCACCTAAGTGACAGACTGAGAGTTCTGCTACACTGACAGAGCGTGATAAACTACTTTACCAGACAGCACCCAACACTGTATATAAGGGTAAACAGTATTCTCTGGTCTGTGAAAATAACAGATTATCTCTTTCTGTCTTTTCATCACTCTTCTGTCTTCATCTCTACATCATTCCTCTTTTCTTTCTCTATCCGTCGCTCTCTCTCTCAATCCTCTGACCCTTACATACTTCCACTCTCTCTTTTTCTTTCACTCTCTCTCTCTTTCATCTGACCCTCCCATACTCACCCACCCTCTCTCTCCATCCATCCCTCTATCCCTCCGTTCCCTCCTCCGCAGCCGAGTGTCTACTGGACTCTCCTCGCCAGCCTCTGCTGGGCCCGGAGGAGCTGCCGGGCCAGAGCTACGACGCCGTGCGTCAGTGTCGGCTGGCCTTCGGCCCGGAGTACACCGTGTGCCCGGGCATGGACGTGTGCGCCCGCCTGTGGTGCGCCGTGATCCGCCAGGGCCAGATGGTGTGCCTGACCAAGAAGCTGCCAGCCGTGGAGGGCACCCCTTGTGGCAAGGGACGCATCTGCCTCCAGGGCAAGTGTGTGGACAAGACCCGCAAGAAACACTATTCGGTAAGATGGTGGGGGGGGGATGGAGAGAGAGGGCTGAGGGGGAAAGAGATGGATGTGAGGAGAAGTGGATGGAGATGGTGAAACCGAGGGTGGGGAAAGGAAGGGGTGAACAGGGAAGAATGTTTTCTGTCTGGAAACGATGGAGTAGGTTTTAGTGTTCTGTCCACACCCCCGGAACCTACAATGTAGAGAGAGAGAGAGAGAGAGAGAGAGAGAGAGAGAGAGAGAGAGAGAGAGAGAGAGAGCGAGAGAGCGATAGAGCGAGAGAGAGAGAGAGAGAGAGAGAGAGAGAGAGAGAGAGAGAGAGAGAGAGAGAGAGAGAGAGAGAGAGAGAGAGAGAGAGAGAGAGAGAGAGAGAGAGAGAGAGAGAGAGAATGAATCTCTGGATTTATTTAGTAACATGACTGAATTGTGCGGTTTATTATTGTCATTCTTGATTCATGTTGTGTTTTGCTGGCCTTGACTGAACTGAGCTGAATTCAATTTAAAGTTAATGTGTTGATGAAATTACGTGTGTGTGGTGTGTGTACGGGTTTGGCAGGTTGTCAACGACCTGTGTTTGTCAGACAGAGAGAAGAATTGTGTCACTGTGTGTGTGGTGTGTGTGTGTGTCATGACATAATAAAGTAAAGCAGTGTTCTCTTGGCAGACAAGCCAATGTCCAGCATCCTATTTATCTCTGTCTTCACTTAATTTGGGGTTTTTATCACCAACTTTGTGTGAAAGTCTTAGATTTGGATTATTATCACTTTAATGAGGGATTATATGATTAACAATTGAATCTCTGTCAACAGAAACAAAAATAGCCACTAAGGATGACTAAAAGGATGACTAAAACTTTTAAAAACTAATTTAGGCGTACTGATGTTTGTCCTGGCCAGTGTATCCTGGTCTGACTCCCTGTGCTCTGGGCTATAATGTGAGCCAACATCAGCAGCAAGCATGTGAATTAGCTTTAGCAGCTAGCTGCCTGCAGGGGATTCTCTATCTGAGCAGGCTCATGTGCCTCTGAACACGACCCGTATGACTTTCATGGTTGTCACAGTGCTGCTGCCGCCCTCCCCAGGCCATCGTCAATTTCCCCCCTGTTTGATTTCTCCCTTCGTTCACGTGGCTTGGCAGACCGCCAAGCGGACTTCTAACATGCTCGATAAGTAACTGTAATAGCCCTCTCTTATCTTCCCCCCTTTCTCTCTCCCCCTCTCCCCCTCTCCCCACTCGTCCCCATCTTTTCATCCACCTTTCCCCTCTGATCTTTCCCCACGCCCTCATATCTTCCTCTCTCCCTCTTTCATCTTCCCTCCCTTCCCTTCCTCCTCTCCCCCCTCAGGCGTCGAACCACGGCAGCTGGAGTTCCTGGGGGTCGTGGGGCGCGTGCTCGCGGTCCTGTGGAGGGGGGGTGCAGTTTGCCCAGCGTCTGTGTAACAACCCCCCGCCCAGGAACAACGGGCGCTACTGCACCGGCAAGAGGGCCATCTACAGGTCCTGCAGTGTCACACCCTGCCCTGTCTCTGGTGAGTCCTGCTTCTGACAGACCAGACCTGCTCACACACACACTATGACAAACACACACGCTAATACACACACAAAGACAAACGCAAAAACACATTCGACACATTCGTAAAACAACACTGTTAATCCCAAAACAAACAAGGAAGGTGCTGAATAATTTGTGTCCATTCGTATCCCCTGTGTGGTGGAACTGTCCTGCAGCTAAGAGTTTCCGTCAGGAGCAGTGTGAGGTACGGAACGGCCCCCAGACAGACCCTAAGGGGGTGAAGACCTTCGTGGAGTGGAGCCCCAAGTACGCGGGGGTGCTGCCCAAAGACGTGTGCAAGCTGACCTGCCGCGCCAAGGGCACCGGCTACTATGTGGTTTTCTCTCAGAGGGTGAGAATGACGATGATGATGATGATGATGATGATAACGATAATGATGATGATGAATATGATACTGTGATGATGATAATGATAACAAGGGCGATAATGATGGATACGATACTGATGATAATGACAACAAGGGCGATAATAATGGATCCGATACCGATGATAATGACAACAAGGGCGATAATGATGGATCCGATACTGATGTTAATGACAACAAGGGCGATAATGATGATTACGATACTGATGATAACGACAACAAGGGCGATAATGATGGATACGATACTGATGATAATGACAACAAGGGCGATAATGATGGATAGGATTCTGATGATAATGACAACAAGGGCGATAATGATGGACACTGATGATGACGATAACAAGGATGACGATGATAGCGAGGGCAACCATGATGACAACAATGATAATAATGGCAATGATGACAGTGATGATGATGTGACATGAATGACAACGACAACCGTGACAACATTTGCCCCCCCCCCCCCCCCCCCCCCCCCAGGTGACAGACGGGACGGAGTGCCGTCCGTCCAGCAGCTCGGTGTGTGTGAGGGGGAAGTGTGTGCGCACGGGCTGCGACGGCATCATCGGCTCCAAGCTGCAGTTCGACAAGTGCGGCATCTGCGGAGGGGACAGCCTGGGCTGCGTCCGGGTGGTGGGCAACTTCACCAAGAAAAGGTGGGTCCACGCAAACGCGTTCCGCCTCGCTCGATTTGAAATCCGTATGTGATTCGTACGTGACGGAGCCGTTGGACGTTGCCTAAACAGTTCTCATTTGAAGTGGTTGTGCGTGAGGGCTGACGATACGATCTCTCTCTTTTTCTCTTTCTGTCCATCCATCTCCTTCCCCTGCAGTAAGGGCTACACGGATGTGGTGAAAATCCCGGTCGGTTCTACCCACATCAAGGTCCGCCAGCACAAAGCCAAGGACCAGCAGCGCTACACTGCCTACCTGGCCCTGCGCAAGCCCGGGGCAGACTACCTCCTCAACGGCAAGTTCATGATCTCCACCTCCGAGACCATCATCCCCCTCAACGGCTCTGTCCTCAACTACAGCGGCTGGAGCCAGAGGGACGAGTGGCTCCACAGCATGGGCCCCGGGGCCCTCCGCGAGGCCCTGGTGGTCCAGATCCTGGCCACCGATGCCAAGAAGCCCTTGGACGTACGTTACAGCTTCTTCATGCCCCGCCGGACCCCCCCTGTCCCCCCGCCCGCGCCCGTCCGCTCCACGGCCCAAGTTACCAGCACCACTGTGTCTACCATCCCCAGGAGCAGCACCACCACTACCACCAACGCCCTGCTGGATCTGAGCCCCACGGGCCCCGGCCCCTCCACACCGTCCCTGGGGCCTCAGTGGGTGACGGGCCCCTGGATGAGCTGCTCCAGGACTTGTGACACGGGCTGGCAGAGCCGCACGGTGCAGTGTAAGGACCCACAGGGCAAGCTGGCCAAGGGCTGCCCACTAGGCGCCCGCCCCTCCGCCTTCAAACACTGCCTGGTGAAAAAGTGCTGAGGTGACGGGGACCCACGAAAGTGTGGGTGAGGGGGCACACACACACACGGAGACTGGCACCAGCCACAGACAACACCCCCCCTCCCAACGTCCAGTAAACCTTGAGTGTGTATGTGTGTTTCCACTTCATGTATTGTGTGTCTCGTAGTCTACTGTTCCATGTTTTGTGGTTCATTGTGACAGCATGGCTTGTGTGTGGTCCTGTGTGTGTGGACTCCTGAACATGGATTCCTCTCATCCAGCTCTCTGAACCTCACCCAGCCCCCTCTGCCCCTCCGCCCTCTCCTATCTCCACCGCATTCAATTTGTCAATTCATCTACAGACCAGGAAGTGGACAGGGAGCACAGCCACGACTGGAGACCAGGGATTGGACCGTACTGCCACTCAACCAATAGAAGAAGGAAGGTGCTATGATGTCAGAGCAGGGACAGAGAGAGACACAGGGGCTCAACAGAGGCCTCCTAGAGACTGACTGCTCCTCTCAAACGCCAGGCATGGATGACAATGGACTACAGAAACCACAGAGCTCACTGTCCTGAGCCTGACCAGGACAATGACATGGGATTACATGTTTGGGGCTAAGCTTGACACTTGATAGTAGTATGTGTGTGGTTGTCAGTGTGTGCGTGTGTGTGTGTGTGTGTGTGTGTGTGTGTGTGTGTGTGTGTGTGTGTGTGTGTGTGTGTGTGTGTGTGTGTGTGTGTGTGTGTGTGTGTGTGTGTGTGTGTGTGTGTGTGTGTGTGGATGACTATACCTTACATGCGGTGTGAACCATTAGTGTTTTTGTCTTCTGTATCCTGATTGTTCTCTGGCCTCAGTTCCAGTTGTATCAGTATGTGGATACTAGGGGGTGGTCACCATATGGTCACTGTGTTTCTTAGCCTCTATATTGTCTGTGTGTCCGTTTGTCTGTTTAGGAACAACGCTTATCCTCGCTAGTGTGACAATGTGTGCCCTGGATACTCGCAAAACCAGCAAGAGGGAAACTAGACCAGACATACCTGTCCAGATACAGCTCTCACTCTCTTTCTCACTCTCTTTCTCTCTTTCTTTCTTTCTTTCTCTCTCTCGCTCTCTCTCTCTCTACTGTATTACCTTTTCAAAAGATTCCGAGAGAAAACCAATAGTTAAACAGCAAGAGGACATCTGACCACATAAACAGTCATACCTTGTAACATTTCACCCTCACAAACACACACACACACATCAGATACACAATGTAGACACAGGTCCAAGTAGCTTGGGACTGATTCATTTTTTAAATATAGATATTGCATAGAACACCTGATATACTACATATATTCACAATCAAATGGAAATAAAGACCACACACTCATTCACGCCCCGCACACAATACACGGTCCTAAAAGCCCACATGATACTAAATGTGTCTGTAAACATCACTATCTGACTCCTGTCTTGGGAAAAGCCCCTTAAGCTGAACGACAGAAACACAGCACTGAACTTGTAATTTATTGTTTGTACAACTGGTATGTGAAAAGAAAACTTGTGATGAGTTTATTTATTATTATGGTAATTTTGTATCATAATTACTATTTAACTAGGAATATGACTGTGCAGAATCATTCCTTTTTAAGAAAATAGTGTTTTTTAGTAATCCACATGAATATATGTACATAAAATCTATATATTTAAAATATCTTTGTCCAAGTCATTCCTTTCTTCTTGAAGTTTACAATGATTTGACTCGTTTAAATACGCTCTTGCTCGCCTTTGACTAGCACATTTATCTTGAATTTAAAGAAAGCCTACTTTTGCATATCAGAACACAAAGTAGTGTTGCAGGTTCCTGATCTGGGAAATGTAACTATGGATGAATACCCCTTCTAGAGCATAGTCACATCTAGAATACGACTGAAGAGTACTGAACAGGTTAAGTCCATGCTGGGGGGCGATACCCACACTGGAAAAACATCTGTGGTCAGGTGGAGGTGTAATCCCCCATTAGCAGGTGGAGCCAGAGAAGCAACCGGTAGGTCTAAGATGGAGTGTATTCATCCAATCATTAGGTCATCCACTTCATCACAGCAACTCAGTAACAGTTTTGAATTTTGCCACCACCTGATCTTTTTAATAAAATAAATACATCAGTCACAGAAATAGTGATGATGATGATTATAAAGACCATGATCAGGAAGGGAGAGGAGTAAGGGAACAAGAAAAACACATTGTTCTACTACCAATTGTATAATCATCCATTAAATTGTTATGATGTATCTCCCGCCAATCAAAGACCACAATGCATATAGCACATTGAATTATCAGTCTAAAATGTCTGATATTTCTAAATCGTCCAATTATCAAATCTGCGTAGGACCAAACATTAATTCACATGATGTGTAGCTCTGCTACTAATGTAAACAGAGGCCGCTCTCAAAGCAACTGTCTCACAAAATACGGTAAAGAAACTCAGGTCAAATACATAGCTCAAATATGATGCTGTATCGCCATCTACTGGCTTTGTTGGCCAGGTCTATCCCAAGGCGACCTAAACTGAGAAAGCAAACGCAACAGTTGTACCGAATCTTTTCCGTGGCTCGTGGCTGACATCTGCTGGACTACACGTTCTCAAAACTTTTAAGTTTCTACGACCTGTTGCACTTTAAGGTGGTCCACCCAGACGTAGGCCTACTCATGACTTTGAAATGAAATTAATGTATGCAGAAAACATGATTTATTAACCCCGATGTTTGTGTCACACGTTTTTCAAGGCATGACATTGGTTTAAAGTTGGGCTTTAATGGTGAAACTATAAATAAAGTCTAGTACAACGAGTTCTGAGTAGATTTCTAGAAAGACCACCTTGTACTTCAAGTTCCGCGTCTTTAGATCTTTATCTCTAAACCATTGATTTTCCACATAATCCCTGAGAAATGCCATGGTGTTCCCAAACTAAATGTAGGCTACTACCGCTTATTTCTATTCTTACTGGGGGGGTTTTAAACATTCACAAGACCATACCATAAGACTGTTGTTTTAATCATTTTTATGGGGGTGTCACGGACCAATATTCAAACTTTTATATTTCACAAATGACGTGGCTGTCACCATTAAGTGCCGTGTAATCCGGGAATGATTGTCCTTGGAATATCCAGGGTCACGGAGCTGAACAGAGAGGTGATGCACGGTTTAGGAAATGGACAACGAGGGGAGGGGGAGAGAAAGGGGAAAGAGGTGCTGCGGACCCAGTGGTTTGTATTGAGAGGGAGTTTGGTTCAGTGGCAGTTCCACCTTAAGAACCCACCGGCCTCTATTCGCTCCGTTTCCCCATTTAGAGCTACGGAAAGCCGCCACGGCGCATTGACAAGATGCGGATAGTTTTCTAGACCCTGGAGCCCATGGTTGCCATGTCTGACCTGCCATCCCCCGTCTCCACTCTCAGTCACCACATAACCCATGATATCCTTACATTACAAATGAACAACCTAAGTTTATAAGGTAGTTACGTTCGTACAGAATACATAAGACTATTGTAAATTGAGATTTGAGGGAGATGGAGGAGAACGAAGATTTAAGTCCCGCCTACAAAAAGAGAAAAAGTTTTCTCTGCCAGAAGCCTACTACTCCCAATGATTGATTATAATGGCAAGTCTCCAACTGCTGCGTTTTGTTGCGCACGAGATTTCGCCTCTAACAGATCAAAGGTTCTTCAGGAAAGGGGTGGTCCCGAAGAGGAGCATATATAGAGAGCCGGGGTCTGTCTGAATGCAAGGCAAGAGCAGAGCATACTTCACGGGACAGCAGAAAAAACCTGCCCTGAAGTCACCTAAGAAACTAACAACTATTGAGTATTTCAGAGATCCAGAAAGACTCACTTACGCTCGGGGGATTTGGAATTTAATCACTGCTGAAATTGTGTTACTTGAAGATAAAAAAAATAAGTAGGCTAATACTGCAACAGACTGTACCACGGCAAAATATACAGGCACGTTTAAAAGGGCATTGCACTGGATTTCTTTCTTTTTAGACTTTGCGCGTAATTTTTGTCTATTCTTCCAGGAGGTACCTATAAATTGCGTGCACGGATTTTAGAGGGGAGTGTGCACGGATTTTACTTGCGTCCACGCAGACACTTGAATATTCTTTTCAACTTTTGAGGATCTGACAGGAATATGATGTCCTTTTTGTGCGTTTCGTTTGGTTTTATTGCCGTTCTGTGCGTAAGCACGGCGGACAGCGCATGGGAAGAAAGCACAGTGATACCGGTTAGACTCGACCCAGTCGGGCAAGAGGGCAAAACCGACCAGTGGCGGACTTTTTCTTTAGAAGAGCGAGAAAAAGTGTCCGAGATGCGGCTCTACCGATTGGACGTATTTGGCAAACAGATGGTTTTGGAGCTTGAGCCGGACCAGACCTTCCTCGCCCCGGGGTTTGTGTTCCATGTAGTGGGTAACCCTGAGCTGGAGACCCAGCAGGAATCTGACAGCGCCGCCGAGTCTCGGTGCTTCTATTCGGGTACAGTCAACGGAGATGCGCATTCTGCCGCTGCACTTAACCTGTGCCAGGGACTAAGGGGCGGATTCTACCTTGAAGGGGAAGAATATTTCATCCAGCCCCAAAACTTCAGCGACGCGCTCTCCGCCGAAGAGGACCTCCACACCATCCGCCGAAGGGGCAGGGCGTCTTTAGCCGAGGAAGGTAGCACGAAGTGTGGGGTCAACGAGGACGAAGACAGGGTGCCAGAGAACCTCGAGAAGAAAGTCAACCCCGATTCCACTACCTCAGAAGAGAAAGGTATGTCTCAACTGGGGGGAAACTGCTCAAAACTTTACCTACGTGCTCAAAGTTTTGATGTAAACTCATCTCAAACGTCGATTTGCTGGTCTTTTAGAGTAAGTGTAGGCTATATTTGATCCCAAACACTATCAATATCTGTTTTGCATTGTCATAAGCGAATGAATCAAATGCAGAGGGTCTTGAAGAATGCCATGGGGAGATATTTGAGGCATGATGAGTTTCAAGTTCTTTAGCAGTTTAGTTGTAAAGTGCGAGCGCATTGGTGCGTTGCGAGGGTTAACGTAGAATTGGCTCCGAACTGACAGTAGAGCGGGCTGGGAGGAGAAGGGGGAGAGAGGTGCTGAGGAAAGTAGGGGAGTGACCGAAAGAGGGAGGTACTGGTCGGGGCCGGGGCTAGTGAGACGTGTAAAACTCTCCCCCTGGTACCTACTGAACCCTGCACGGGCCACCACCGCCGGCAGACATTTTCATAAGAAGGATTTTTTTCCACTCTCGCATAAGTTTCCTCTAGAAAAGGTCAATTTAGGAATGTCTTTAGTAGGTGGGGCCGGGGTGGTGTGACGCTGAGTCACTGCAGCTCGAGCAGCTCCAGGCACTTCCGGAGAGCTCGAGCTTCCCACAGAGCTTTCATTCCTCTCCGTTGGATTCTACACAGTCCATACCTTGCCTTCAATACCATACAATATGAAATCAACCCAATAAGAAAAAGCGAAAATAATCGTTTTCATAAAGTCCCTCAGTGGTATGGACTGTTACAATCCAAATCGCATAGTCCATCTAAATCGAGATAGTAAAAACTATATTTTAGCGGTCTCCCAAATATAAGGACCTTCAACAACATTTCCACCATGTCAATTATACTGACCTATCTCCCTCTTCTTCTCCCCAGCCCACCATAGGTCCAGGCGTTTCGTGTCGACACCTCGCTTCCTGGAGATCATGTTGGTGGCCGACCAGTCCATGGCGGAGTTCCACGGCGCAGGCCTCAAGCCCTACCTGCTGACCATCATGGCGGTGGCCTCGCGTCTCTACCGCCACCCCACCATCCACAACTCCATCAGCCTGGCCGTGGTCAAGCTGCTGGTGGTGTACGAGGAGGAGCACGGCCCCCAGGTGTCCTCCAACGCCGCCCTCACCCTCAGGAATTTCTGCCAGTGGCAGCGACAGCACAACCCGCCCAGCGACCGCCACCCAGAGCACTACGACACGGCGGTGCTCTTCACCAGAACGGTGAGTCCGACACTCCAAACCGGCACCTTCCCCTCGTCTCACCTCGCCATCGACTCCGTCGGTGTCTGTCCGTTGGGTATACGATGCCAGTTTTGTGACCGTGTTTTGCCGCCTCTTGCAGGACCTGTGTGGCGCCCACTCCTGTGACACGCTGGGCATGGCGGACGTCGGCACGGTGTGCGACCCGGAGAGGAGCTGTTCCATCATCGAGGACGACGGCCTTCAGGCGGCGTTCACCGTGGCCCACGAGCTGGGTAAGAAAACCTACCCTACCCCCGGCCGTCTGGACTCTAAAACCACCTTCTCTTCTCTCCACCTCTCGTCTGAGTCTCCACCTAACCTTCTTATCTCCTCCCATCCCCCCCCCCTCTCTCTCTCTCTAGGCCATGTGTTCAACATGCCCCATGACGACGCCAAGCAGTGCGCCAGCGTCAACGGCGACCACTGGGGCTCCCACATGATGGCGTCCACCCTGTCCAACCTGGACCAACAGCAGCCCTGGTCCCCATGCTCCGCCCTCATGGTCACCTCCTTCCTGGACAATGGCCACGGCCAGTGCCTATTGGACAAGCCCCACAAGCCCCAGGTGCTGCCCCAGGCGCTGCCGGGCACGGTCTACGATGCCGACCGCCAGTGCCGTCTCACCTTTGGCGAGGAGTCGCAGCACTGCCCGGATCTGAGCACCACATGCTCGGCCCTCTGGTGCACGGTCACCACCTCCAATGGGCTGCTGGTGTGTCAGACCAAGAACTTCCCCTGGGCTGACGGAACGCCATGCGGCCACGAGAGCTTCTGCCTAGCGGGCCAGTGTCTGACCAAGAGCCAGGCGGCACGCCATCAGGTGGGTACCACGCAGCAACGCTTGCACCCTTGGTTTGGGGAAGTGTTTGTTATGTAGGAGCTAATGAACGATGCTAGGTCCTAGCTAGCTTGTGTCTGACCTTTCTGTTCTGTTGGGTTTCAGACGCCGGTGAACGGAGGTTGGGGTGTGTGGGGGACGTGGGGAGACTGCTCCAGGACCTGTGGTGGGGGGGTGCAGTACTCCTTCAGGAACTGTGACAACCCTCTGCCCAAAAATGGCGGCAAATACTGCGAAGGCAAGAGGATCCAGTACCGCTCTTGCAACACAGAGATCTGCCCAGACAGCACCGGTAAGAACAAACAACTAAGAAACATTAGCAGCAATGCACACACAAAGCCAGTTTCTATAATACATTCATGATATGAACAATTGTTGAGTATTGTTTTTATCCAGGCAGTTTTGCCTCCTAGCCTAGCAAATGCTAACACACTAGCCGATGAACTTACACCTCTCTTTGTCTTGTTCTCCGTGCAGGTCTGTCGTTCCGTGAGGAGCAGTGTCTGGCCCACAATGACATCTCATCCCAGGTGTCGTTCGGTTCCGGGGAGGGGGTCGAGTGGGTGCCCAAATATGCTGGTGTCTCTCCTAAAGACCGCTGCAAGCTGGTGTGCCGGGCCAAGGGCACAGGCTACTTCTTCATCCTGAAACCTAAGGTGAGACTCAGATCAGATTCCGAGTACAGCAGGATAGAGAATGTCATCCATGCCGTCTCAATACTGAGCAGAACTGTGATCGCCTGTATTGGAATGGCACTTGAAAGCCTAGACAGAATTAGATTCGCTCGACATCCCCCCCCCCCCCCCCCCCCAAAAAAAAAAAACTGCAGATTGGAAGGGTTAGCAGACGTAACAGACGCTCCCTATTTAAACTGGGTTAGATGTTAACATTCTGAACATGTCTCTCTTCTGCCCCCAGGTGGCCGATGGCACACCCTGCAGTCCTGACTCCACCTCGGTGTGTGTGCAGGGCCAGTGCGTGAAGGCTGGTTGCGACCGTGTCATCGGCTCCAGCCGGCGCTTCGACAAGTGCGGTGTGTGTGGAGGGGACGGCTCCACCTGCAAGAAGGTGTCCGGTTCTCTAGAGCGCTCCAGGTGAGAACTTCATCTATGTCATTCACCGCCACTCACACACAGTTATAAGCTCCGCCTACTCTACGCACTTCCTGTCAGAAGTTTGACCCTCCTGTGTTTGTGTCTCCTCAGGCCCGGCTACCAGGATGTTGTCACCATACCCGCCGGCGCCACCCACCTGGACGTGAAGCAGCGCGCCCCCGGTGGCGGTCGCCACGACAACAGCTACCTGGCCGTGCGTCGCCAAGACGGCACGTACCTGCTGAACGGCGACTACAAGCTGACCACGCTGGAGACGGACATCGCCCTGCGGGGGGCGCTGCTGCGCTACAGCGGCTCAGCCGCCACGCTGGAGCGCCTGCGGAGCTTCTCGCCGCTGCCCGAGCCAATCACCATCCAGGTGCTCTCGGTGGGCGACTCCCCCCGGCCGCGCCTCAAATACAGCTACTTCGCCCCCCGGCCGGCCCCCGCCTCGCCCACCAATGGTGGCCGGCGCCAGTCCATCAACGCCATCCGCGAACTGGTGGGGGCGGAGTGGACCCTGAGGGAGTGGGGGCCCTGCTCGCAGAGCTGCGGGGGCGGGAACCAGCAGAGGGAGGTGCTCTGTCTGGACCCCCAGGGCCACTCCTCGGGGGAGTGTCCCGAGGAGCTCCGGCCCCTGCCCTCTCGCCCCTGCAGCCACAACCCCTGCCCTCACTGGCTGCCGGGCGAGTGGTCGGCCTGCTCCAAGAGCTGCGGCCGCGGCTTCCGCAAGCGCCCGCTGCGCTGCGTGGGTCCGGACGGTCGCACGCTGACGCACGAGAGCTGCGACCCCAAAGACAGGCCGCGGCCCCTGCTGGACTTATGCAACCAGGGAGCCTGCTGAAACATGAAGGAAACTGCTAGGACTCGTGTTCACACCCCCTCGTCCCTCCTCTCCGTCACCTGAAGCCCAGCTCCCAAGAAGGCAGGACTCCCGTCGTCCTTCGCTGCCGACCCGTTCTGCAGCGGCCAGTCGGAACAGACCGACAGGCCTATCGGGAGAATGTTTACGTCCTGCGCAGAGAGGAGCAGGTCGCCCCGGGGGTCTGACGCCTCCACAGTGAGACTGCCGAGAGATGCTCCTTCCCTCTTTCCCTCCCTTCCGCCACCTAGAGGACAGACCAACTATTTCGGTCCGCCTTGGTTCTTCCACCTCACACCAACAACTCCACAGACTTGTTGCAGCTGCCTACCCTGGCACCCGGGGGGGCACAACACTGGCACACTGTGCCCCCCTCCCACCCACCCACCCACACCCCCACCCTCCCTCCCCAGTTGGAATAACTGAGGGGGAGAAAGAAGAGACTGACACTTCTTTCTTTTTTTTGGTCTAAAAGCATGCTGCTTTACATGCTAACGTCATGCTTGTGTGTTGTTTATGTCTGAGTGTATTATGTGTGTGTGTGTGTGTGTGTGTGTGTGTGTGTGTGTGTGTGTGTGTGTGTGTGTGTGTGTGCTGTTTGTCCTAGCTGGACTGGACAGACGTTTTGAGAGGAGGTAGTATGGAGATGATGTAGGTGTATGAAATTGTTTTTTGTGATTAAGATGTAGGAGATTGGAAATAATGGATGGCCTCACAGCCAAACATTGAGCTTAAATGGAACTCCCTGATCCCATATCAAATCGGTTAACGTCACACCACCCGGCATCCTTATATTGGCTTGTGCTGCTACTCAAACATTCTTGCCTTTTTTGAGCCACACATGCTAAATTAGTGTCATCATGCCCCTGTATAATCACCCGATGTTAGGGAATATGTCAATTGACCAAAGAAATGTGAGAGGGTTTGTGTATAAGGGACAAGTATGCTGGGTGTGTGCGGGTGGAGATATAGTGAGACTTCTCTCCTGCTACTACTTCATAAGTAAGTCTCTCCTGCCTTCTGAGAAGGTATGTTTTTCTAATGAGTTCCTTTTTTTGTACAGAATATCCAGAACATTATTTATTTTTGTACAGCCTGTTAAATATAATCATGTGGCTTTTTAATATTATTGTATTTTTATTTGTTATTATTATTGAAATAACAGAAGGATGTAGATTCTATAGAGTATTTATACAGTATTATATATATGGTCCCTAGGTTCATGAATAAAATATCGCATTGACCTGTGCAATGTCTCCAGTGTGATGTGTCTTGGTACACCACTTATACACACACAATGAATACACACCTATACACACACACACACACACATATGAATCCACAGACTTACAAATAATATGAACATACATGGTTACATCTGCCAAATAATGTCAATCCTTCCCAAATAGAAGCATTTTCAAATCAAATGAACGTGCATCATTTATTCACTAGGTGGCAGCATTATAGAGGTCCCTGGAGGTACTTCGATCAGACACAAAGGATGTCATCACCATAGCTGTGGGAGGGTAAAGAAGACAGTTGTTGTCGCTACCATTTGGGAAACAACACAATGTGTCTTCAAATCTATATACCATGGCTGTCTTATGTCCAAATTGGTTGTTCTCCTGACAGATAAACAGCAAACTTAACTTTGTTAAGTTAATTTCTCCTTTTCTGAAAGCCTCTCAAATACCCTTGAAGGCCCTGCGTGCTTTTTGGGGGGGAGCAGGCCAACCAATCAGCCACATGCTTACGCCTAAACATACGGATGCAATCATCTCTTGGGTTTCAGGACTGTGTGGGTGGCATCTCTATTAAACCTTTAATACCCATTATTTTATAATGAAGGTGAACTTGATTACAAAGTACCTTTTTCAAAGAATGCACCCCTCTGTCGATGTGCTTATCTAATCAGTAACCCACGCCACCGCTGCTCTACCATGTCACAGGCTAAAATAAAGATTGACATTAATAGTAGTTTTTGTTTGGTTGGCACTTCCCTTACAAATCTCCTAGAACTGCTAATATTTCCTCTCTATCACAACCTATCGCAAAGCGCTTAGGCACATCGACTCACTCTGTAAATACCTCACCACTGGCAAATTATACACCTCCTTTGTGTAGTTTTTATGCTCATAAATTGTGTAATTTGAGTAGCTGCCAGAATAAGAATTATTACCTTTTACCTAATGCACTGTGATGAGAACAGTGGATTTTGAAGTTATTTCAATGTTGCCTATATTATAAAAAGCAGCCAAAATAATAGATGTTGTTCTGTGAACACTGAACAGCATGCATCTGGAACATGTACAGCAAGTCCTGGGTCTTCTGCTTTATTAGACAAATAACATCAGCAAAAATAAGACGCATTTATGATCAAGGTAATTTAGAGTAGGGAACAAATAAGCTACAGGTCTGTCTTTTCATGGGTATCCTAATTGGCAGCCTAATCGTGAGGTGTACTTGGGTCTATTGTGTCTTGAGAGCTTCGGCCTCTCATCTCCAGTGGTCGTGATAGCGTGGGCGGTGGCTCCGTGCTTGTCGAGGAGACTCGAACTGCGGTCTCGCTTCCAGTCCATACCTCCACCTCCATAGGCAACAGGGAGAGCAAATAGCGGCCACGGGGGAAGGATAGTAGTGGAGACGGTTAAAAAAAAGTCGAGAGGGAAAGAACTCAGGAAAGCGAGCTCAATTACACGCGTAGCGAAACATTTTTTTTCAGAAGTAACTAATAGGGACGGTCTTTGAGTTTTAGGCAGCGCTTTTCTTCTCTCTTCTTCCGACCGAGTGAAACTTTCGAAATTACCGACTTTAGTTTGTGAGAGTGTGCTTTTGCCGTCGTAAGAACAGTGTTACGGTACATTACAGATGAATAATTTTAAACGTGAGTAGCTCACTGCCTGGTGATAAAACGAAGCCGGGTATCCAAAAACTAGTAGCAAAGGCTATGGCTGGCCCCGGGAAGAGGAGTATGGCTGGTTGGACATTTTTGAGAGACTCACTGATACTCTGCCTGTTCACCGGTAAGCTTTTATCAAGTCGTCACGAACTACGTTTTTTGTCAGCATGGTCCCATTGTCTTTAACTGTGCGTCATTGTTCTCATTAATTATTTTCAAGTTGACTCCGAATGAAAGGAAGTACCTACCTCATATTTTATTAAGTGTGAACTCGACAACTTAATGCATTAAAGCCTACTGCTAAGTTGATAGGCTGGATAGCCTCTGAAATTGTATCTATTCTACACAGTACATGGAAGTTCGTATGCCTGCGGATTTGTCTGTATGGGGGGGGATTCAGTCATAAGAAAGACAAATAATGCTTGAGAGTTCTTAATGGCCCTTACTGGTCCCTAAGCGCATCAAAAATGTAATGAGTGAAAAAGAAGCTGTAGCCTATATTAACAGCGACACTCAGTTTATCAAATAATCGGCAACGCAGACACATGCACGTAAGTTTTTACTTCGTTGTTTTCCATTTACGTGGCCCGTGAACTGTAGTGGGGGTGGGGCGGGCTTGCCGAGTCTTCCAAGAAGGTGGTAGGACAACTAGTGGCATTGTCCCCGGCGTGTCGAGAGACAGGGCCTGGAGGTAGCAGCGCAAGACCTCAAGGGACCACCCACGTAGCATGCAGATATATCCATTTGGATAATGTATACTGAACGAAGATCAAAGGAATCTATATATGAATCTATATATTTTTCTTCATTTAGAAACACCCCCCAATGGTTTATTTAAATTTTAAAAGTGTGCCCTGCTTCTTGTCCCCTTAGCTCTCCGTTTATTATATCCATCACTCAATGGTCGTTAGCAGCACTATACCGTTGAGAGAAAGCAGATATGTGTCTGGACTGGGATGCGGGGGTTGAATGTGCTTACACGTGCTGGCACAGTCCATGTGGAGATCTGGGAAGTTTCTGAAACACACGTAACAGTTTTGTCTATCGATGTAAGTGTGTACGAACCCATTCACATGGGCTGAAAGACCCTTCAAGTAATTTCAGTATTCATCACGACTCATTTTCTGCCTCTCTCTCTCTCTCTCTCTCTCTCTCTCTCTCTCTCTCTCTCTCTCTCTCTCTCTCTCTCTCTCTCTCTCTCTCTCACACTCTCTCACTCACACACACACACTACCCATGACCACAGCCTACAAAGGGAAACTTTGCTCAGGCTTGTACGGGTTCAGACGAGTAGATTGCACAGTAGATAGTTTAGTCAGCGAACAGGGATATCTTACAATCCAAGCATGATGGTCAACCACATATATCCGGGGATTTGGGTTTGCCATATAAAATATTTGCGCTGTTTTGTACAGGGTTTTGTCTGAGTGTAGACTGTGCCTACTAAAACTGGATTATTTTCAAAGTTAAATGGATAATAGGCTGGGAACAGGGGTTTGGTTTTGTGAACGGTTCCAAATGCCTCCGGGTACTTTAAAGTAACTCTATAAAGGCTTTTATTACACTTGACATTTTCAAATTCAAATGTGTTGATGGGTGCTCTTTGAATAACACCTCAAAAATAGATAAAGGTCTCTTATGAAGATGTTGGCGCTATTATTAGTGAGGTATTGACATTAAAATGCCATAATAATAAAAGATGTTTAGGGTCTGGTAGCCTTGGACTCCAACCGAGTGGGGGAAAAAACGGAATACACTTAAGTAGATATAATAACGTGTGTGTGTGTGTGTGTGAATTGCAGGAAACGGTGAGGCACTGTGTGACGGCTGTCTAGAGTACTGTTGTGATGGCACCCCCCCTTTCTGCTGCTCATACTACGCCTATGTGGGAGACGTCCTCTCGTAAGTCTACACACACACACACACACACACACACACACACACATACACACACAAACACTGAGCTGGCCCAAACAGAAGTGCATGTTATACTGCGCACACAAACCTCACACCCTGCCCGCTCAGGCCTCCCGCGTGGCCCCTGTGGAGACCCTGACCCCTGACCTCTACTGACGTACAGCTGCGGCGCTATCTCTTCTCTCCATCCAGGCGTTGAGTGGGGGAAGCATACCACAGCACTAGAGCTGTCGCTATTGTAAACAGTTTAACTTTGGAAGAATTGATCCCCCACACACACAGTCTTCTATGTATTGTGCATACTCATTTATGTTGTCTCAATAAGAATGTATTGCATTGCTACATGGATTTGAGTGAAAGTACACACACGCACACTAACACGAAAAGGCTGAGTCATATAATTGATCGTTCAGTCTTCCTTGCAGCTGCACAGACATGTTTTGTCAGGTGTCTTTTGAAAGCACCTCACCCCTCACCCACGTGTACCTGCGTCTGAATAACCTTCCTCTATTGTCGACAGACCACCGGGTTCTGTGGGTTGAAACCAAAGCATTTATCCGTGAATGCCATGTCACATTTGTATTGGTGTGTGTGTGTTTCAGGGGCACGGCGATCTCCGGGATCGTGTTTGGCGTCGTGTTCCTGATGGGGGCGGTGGCGGCCTTCTTTCTGTGCGTGTGCATGTGCGTGAAGAACGGACGAGGGGCACGCGTGGGCGTGTTCAGCACCTCCTGTGTCAACACAGTAACCCAGGGTTACCCGGGTAAGACTGCCACCCCGTCTGCCTCCACCGCCAGTCTGTCCACTTCATGTCTCCCATGCTCTCACCACTGCCTGCTGTTCCACCATGTAGCCACTAGAGGGCGATGTAGCTCTACCAAAAGCCGCCTCTGACACCAGAAACACTGGAGGCTGCTAGATTTGTGCTTAAGCTGATTAGGTGTGGCAGGGCCTCTGTTTGTTTATTTTTCTGTCACAGACAGCTGTACTATGTGTTGCTTAAGTAAATAACAATTATTATAATGCATCATTTACCCCCCCCCCCCCCCCCACCTTCCCAATCAATTCTCTCCCTCTGCTTCACTCCAGGTCCCCCACCTCCCTACAACTATGAGATGTACCCCTCGGCTCTGCGCCCCCCTCCATATACCCCAAACCCACCCAGGACGGCCAACTACTCCCCGCCCCCTCCCTACCCAGGTTCCATCCCCAACCGCAAGTGAACCCAGACCTACATGACGGCCAGGGAAACACCCCCCCCCCCCCCCCCCAAGCAGCCTGGCTGTCACATGGCCACAGAGTGGACAATACAGGAGCATCGCACATTTGAACGAGCCCCCCACAGCTGCAACGAACCACTTTGGATTTGCCTGTGTCATATGTTCACAAAGACTGGACCACTCCATCATCCAATCCATGCGGGGGGAGGGGGGATTGATTGGTGTCTTAGGGGCGGTGACCCCTCGAGGTGAACTGTTCTGTGCGTGTGTGGCGCATGCTAAGTGCCCTCCCTGGTAGGTGGACCTTTTTTAACATTCTCTCTGGTAGAGATGCCTGTTGGCGGGCCATCCATCAGGCCCAGCACCCTAACCCTGTTTAGGTTTCATTTAGACTGAGGGGAAAGTGTGTGATGGTTTATTGATTTTTACTTCAATAAATGTATGGTGCATGTGTCGGCCAGTGCACAACTGAGACTGGTCGGGACCTGATCTTGGAGCTCTGGAGATCAATAGGTTGGTGATGAATCCTGTGGTGTGAAATTACATTTTACAGCAGACATTTTTCATCTTTTTTTGTATGTTGTTGCTATGTATACAGTACGTGTGGTGTAAAATTAAATAACGTTTATTTGTGAATTGTATTTTGACCTCAATCGGTGTTCTGTAAATTCCCACCCAGGGAACACTTACACTTGTAATACATAGGCCTGTATTTTTTATTGATGAGGAAGTGTTGCTGTGTAAAGGTATGTTACAAGAAACAGTTTAGCCTTATGTGTGAGATATTGTCCATCTGCTAGCCATTAGAGGATGTTGTCTTGTTTTACATTCAAGGTTAGGGGGCTAGGGCTTGTTTTAACAGGAAGATGCGTGTGCGTGTGTGTTTACATAGTGATAGGAAACACGAAGCACCAAGGCCAAGGAAACAAACAGTCCAGGCAGTGGAGGATAAGCTTGGGTCTCTGGGGACATGTTGAAGAAGACGGTGTACTGCAATCATAAGCGCTTATCCTTATCGGAGGAGTGACTGCGAGTTCAGGATGGGGTCACTGTATAGGCTGGCCTGCGGTGTGGAAGAAAAAGGTCAGTCTCTGCCGATGGTGTGACTTCAGTCAAGGTTCTGAAGTTCGAAAACGCATTTATCAGTCTGCTGAGTGGAGAGAGAGATTGAAGTCAAGAAATACGAGTCAAGAATAATGAATAGATCTAAGACACACGGACAAGGCCCGCTGCAAAGTGTCTCTGAGGCATGAAGGTCAGAATGCAGCCTGATTTATACAGAAGCAGGGGCGATAGGATCAGACCTTTAGGGGTGCTCAGCCCCCAATGAGAATGTGACATGAATACAGTGCCTTGCAAAAGTGCTAAACCCCCTTGCTAATATAAATCCCTAATTTCACTGGATAACAATTAATACATTTATGTATTATTATGCAAAATATTGAATGAATGAAAAAACTTAGGATGTCCCTTTCTTCATGAATTATCAGCATCAAATGATAATAAACAGTATTTTATTTTTATAAAATTGTTTTTCGAGTTGCTGAGATGAAAATTAGGGGTGCTTGAGCAACCCTAAAAAGGGCCTAAAATCGTCAATGTACAGAAGGCTGTCCTTATATAGTCTGCTAAATGACTAAATGTTATATTTGATGTCATGTCCTGGCAACTGACTTCCTGGTCTAGGCACAGGACATGGAGAACACATGCCCAGACATATACCGACAAGACTTCAATACAAGAATATCAATATAATGATGTCAAAATAACAATGGATATTTTCATGTAAGATGTTAATGAGGTTGTGGTGGCAAATTCTCGTGGTACTGTGTAATTCGATCACATAGGTACTATTAGGTCAAACGTAATCTACCGATTAGGATGAACAAATGTTAATACTTCAATTACTCCCTCAGCATGCCACCCTATTTATGGCTAATTGCCAGGTACAAGGTTGTTTTTTTCCATCAACAGTCTGAGAGAGGCATTTACTGTATCTTGTAACCTCCAATGCTTTCTCACCTGTGACCTTCCGACACCTGTATTTAGTGGGCATGCACAATGGTGACCTTAACCACAATGTTGGCCTGACAATCTAGAACATTATATAGCCAACAAGGATTCAGGCACAGCTGATGAGCTACCGCCTCATGCTTATTCAACTGTGATCTGTGTGTTTGTGAAAGAAAAAGAGGGGGGAGGCGGCACCATCGGCCCCCTCCCTTCCCTTCCTCCATTCTATTCCCTCGCTCTCCGGTCAGGTGATCTGGCGACTGAGCAGCTGTAAAGCCTCGGTATCGTTCTCCATCACACAGAGAGCAACACACACCGAGAGAGTCACGCTGCATACCTACACCCACGGATACATAAAATAAGCCCCGACACATCGCACATTGGACGCGTTGTGACAAGAAATCGGCATGGGGGACCGTATGGCTTTGTTGCTGCTGGTGGTCGCGACCTCGGCGCTTGCTATTGAGGTAAGGAAGGGTTTAGACGGGATGAAACCAGGCAGTGATTACCGCTACCATTCCTCTCTTCCGCGGCTGTTGTGAGATTAGTTGGGCCATGTTCCAAACCGAGGGGGTTAATTACGCGTGAATAGACCATGATGAAACCACAAAGTCAGGAACCGTGTACTTCTGAATGTTTGTTTGAAGAAATACATTTTAAGATTGATTTCAGAGTTATCCTACCTCGAGTTCGGATGGACCGAATATATATTTTTCTATCTTGTCCTTGTTGGCATTCGTTGTCATCTCGCGAATGTTATTCTGCCGATCGTTTACACTGTATACATACAAGTGTCCAAACCTAAGAACAATACATTTGTTTATAAATATGGCATACAAATGCCTATTCGAGTAAATTGGCTTGTTAAAAATTATTGACAAAAGAGAAATTCTTTATTTTAATCGGGCGTGATTTCGTGTGTGCATTTGTCCTTTGGTACACATAGCCGTACAACCTACACATGCCACATTTTGTCCATAATATATATAGGCTATATATACTGATTTTTAGGTATGCATCATTTGAGTTGGGGGTGATATTGTGTGTTCTTAAATGTTTGGAGTAATGAGACCCTTGTGGGGTGGGCGTGTTGTAGATGGAAATCTTTATATAGGCCTAATTGGTTATGTAGGCCCATTAGAGAGAAAAAAACTTTAAATTAAACGATTAAGAAAAGGGTAACGAATTCTTAATGTGTTAAGTTGACATTCTACGGAGCCATGCAAATAACGTCCGCAGAACATTTTCCTGCTCGTCAACATGTTTCATGTTGAGGATAAAGAGAATGTAGAGAGGCAGAAGTAAGATGGCGGCGGTATACTGCAGCATTCCACAGTCAGAACATTGGGAAACTAGCACTCGCACAGCATTTAGCATTTTAACAACCATGACACTGTTCCTTCGACATGTCCAATTGTTTTGAGTGTCTTGAACTTTGGCAAAGAATATCAGTAGAGGCAAGTTTAGGATTTGGCCCTGGCCCAGATTCCAGGGATGTGTTTCACATAATAACGGATCATCTATCTTGGGCGACGTGCCATGTATGTGTGAATGTGGCATTGTCGGCTACAAAGACATGTTTTACAACCACATTTAGCGTCTTTCCTACCTATCAGAACAACAGTTGCGGCGTCCCAGATGCCACATTTCGAATAAACTTGGGAACTGCGGTTCTGGAAACAAATGTTGCTGGTCAGTGGAGGATACATTTAATAAAGGCGCTACTTGTAACAGGTCGATATGCGTCCGTTCCTCACATAATAGCCATTATTCTCAAATGCACATTCCTCTGTTTCACTGCACCTGCTTTCTCACAGATATACAAGCTCAAATTCTTGTAGGCTTCTTTCATGTTACGGTGACACTTTTACCTGTGGTTTCTCGCTGTATTTCTTAAACCTGGCTGTAGGAAGACAATTTGGGATTGAACACACGTTTCATGTGTCATGTCAGCAAACCTACAACATCGATTAGTAAAATCCAGCATGAAATACATTTTCAGTGATTACCTTTCCATTGTTGAACATCAATCAACAAAAGCTTTCTTTTTCTGCTTCAAATTATTTTGTATAAATGACCTTTTCTGCTCTACATGCTGGTTACATCAGGTTCCTTGTTAATTACCCTCTCCATGGATGGTGTTGAGTGTGGAAGCTGAATTCCAGCCATTGTGTGGTTTTCATGCTAGGGTAATGGGTTGAGGACCAGCGAAAGCAGTCTGGCAAAGCACTGCAGTCATTCAGCCCAAGGCAACATAGCCCATCTCAACACCATTAGTGCAAATTATTCCTGTTGGTGCACCCGTTGTTTCCCTTTGGCACCTTCCACGGCTAACGCTGCAGTGCCATCTCACCACTGTGTCCCTCACCGTTAACACGGTCATGCTATTCAGGCCTTTTAACAGGTTGTTGTACCCTCTCTTGTGTCATGCCTCTGGACATCCATTTGGTGTCCTGTTTTATTTGTCTGTGTGTGTCTTTCAGCCCGCCAGACAGGAATTTCTGCTTTTATTGCTTAGTCGTCACACAGCATTTGTTGTGTTATCACGGCTGTTGGCTTCTCTGGCGGAGGATGTACCTCCCCACTCAGTTTGTTGTCTTTTGGTACCCCTCTTCAACTCCTCCCCCACCTCATCTCCCTCTCCCTGTGTCTCTGTCTCAGTCCATGCTGGCTCCCCTCCCCTGACAGTGAATGTCTGCCTGTGGAGGTGGCCCCACGGTCTGCATGGAGGAGAGCTGATCTCAGTCAAATCAGGCCAGTGAGGCTCAGAGAGATCAGAGATGAGCCTTGCTGCCAGGCTCCTAACCGCGCCTCGACGCTGCCGCAGTTCAAAGGCGCTCCAAATAAGAACCGGCTTCTTTTTTTTAAACAACTGGAACTCCCCCCTCCTTCCCTCCTCCCATGGCTGTGGGGCGAGAACGCCCCCCCCCCCCCCCCCCCTCTCGCATCGGCGGTGCGAGATGATCAATCCTGTCGCCGCGACGCCGACGACATATGCACAGTCCGACGGCAAGATGCGGGTGTGCCATGTGTCGCGATGATGACTGTGGCGTGACGGATGTGCCCTTTTTAGTGAGGCGAGCCGAGCGACCTTCACGGATCCATGCGTGACCCAGAGCTCCACAATCCAGCCAGGGTCGACGGAGGAGAGGCCCGGCTTCCAGAAATGTAATCAACATGGAGTCATTACTTCAGTTTGCCACACCATGGTCAATGTGTTATTATTCTGCTGGAACTGAAAAAAAAGGGGGGGGGGGGGGGGGGGGGGAGGAAGCACATTCTAGGCCCGTGTCGTGGAGATTGATGAATAAGTCTTTTAATCATTGAGGATGTACAAAAACACGTCATACACGCGCGCGCACACACACACACAGCAATGATAAAATGGCAGTTTGAGTAATCTCGCACACAAATGTACAGACATTGGTGTTCTGCCAAATGCCTAGGTAAGATGGTTGACTTAACAGCTAAGTCTTAAGAATTACCAAACACGTGTGGATTACAGTGAGGTGACCACAAGTCCCTCCCATCTTCTACGGCAAAGGTGACACCTTCCATTTGACTTTGTAATTGTCCTCACTAACTACCCACTGCACCCCAGGAACACAAATAACAATACTGTATTTAAAATGGCCGCTCGCTGTAGTCCCATCTCAGTTTTTATTTCTTCTCCAAACTCGAAGGTTTCCAGGGTTGTCGTGGCGGCAGTGCCTTCCCCCGGCGCCTGGCACCCGGACTATAATTAGAGAGACGCTGCCGTAGAGTGATATTCCTGTCTCCTTCTCCCTCCCTCCCTCTTCCTGCTTTCCGCACCACTTAGCACCAACTCCTGTGTTTTCTTCCTCGCTAAGTACTCCATAGGGCCATCCAAGTGTCTGTCACATGTGTCGCGCAAGCAAGTAGGGACATGTTTCAAGTATATCTTCAGATGAAACTCGAGACTCCTTTTCATGAAAAGGAATCAACTCAGAAGTCTGTGACTTTCCAGCTCTCAGCCAACTGGAACCGAGGGCTTGGATTCTGTCGCTTTGCACCCACTGCTAAACTCAAACCCCATTTTTGCACCCCTTTTTTTTAACTTGAAAACGTCCATTGGTTCTTTTATGGAGTGAAAGTCTGCTTGAGAATGCCAGTCCTACCAGCCTGACCTCCTGACCTCAGTGTGTCATGAAGCCATGGGATATACTTGGATGTGCCCGGCTATTCTTGGGTGTTGTGTCTTGTGTGGTCTCTGCTGTAATGGACTTCCTTCACTTGTGTTCATGCAGATAGAGGTGCACAGGGTGTGCATAGAATGTGTCCCAATATTGATAGCACTGCACTTAGACAATAACTGGGAGGGGCCACCGATTCCGACTGTGAATTGCTTTAGTTCACTGGAAGGAAAGCTGCTCCAGTAGCAGGAAATGTCAGGGAATTATACAGACCTAATATGTGAAGGAATTAAACGTTAAAATAGAACCTTATCAAAAGGGCAATGTCCTGGGTGTGTGTGTGTGTGGTTCCAAACCATTATGTGTAACTAGTGTGCATTATTAATATTTTTTGTCCCTAAAGCTTATCCGAGACCAGGGATGATGATGTCGTCCAGGGTTTGGATGGCAGATGTCTGCTGTGGTGGTGGTCACCAGCAGATCAGGCCATCTGGGCTGGCAGGGCACGGCCCATGTGAGCTGCCTGGCTGGAGGGGAGGGGGGGGGGTCAGGAGACCATAACTGGAACGGCTCCTAACACACACACATATATATTCTCTCCTAAATCTAAACAGACACTCTCACACACACACACACACACTCATCCCCCTCACACCACAAACACACTTTTATGATGACATGCCTGCTCCCAAACGGGCTTGGCAAGAAGGGAGGTTGGTTGTCGTCATAGCGACGTGGGGGGGGTGGTGAGTCTGCAGCAGGTCCAATGGGAACAGACGTCAAGATAGACCCCATCGTCATGGTGATAGCCAAGGCAACCACTCTTCCGTCCCGGGTGTCTTGCCTGTAATTGGAATGTTGGCAGGAAGGGGTGTGAGAGAGGCGAGAGGCTGGAGGTCTGATTGCCCTGTAATCACAGAAACACATTCCCCAGAGAAGATCCGGTCCCCAAGACCAGGTGCAGATATCATTACAGGCGCACACACACGCGCACAAGTTCAAAGATGAGCTCAAGCCAGAGGTTTAAGTCACTGGAGGTTCCGCTCGCCAACTGCCGAAGTGTGTGTGTGTGTTTCGGTCGGTCTGTGTGTGGGAGAGAGGAAGAGGTTGTCTTGACACCTCTCCTGCCTTCTCCAGTTCAGTCAACACACTTCCTCGCTAACTGGTTTCCCACAGCTCCCGTTTCCTGTGCTCTTTTGTCCATATGCGTCATCGCTAATCCCCACCATTTTGGATACGTGTGTTTCTAGGCCGCCATCGCAATCTGGCTTTGTGGTTTCTCTCTCGTTCCCCTTTCCCCCCCCGGGTTGGTAGAGGGTTGGTAGAGGGTTGGTAGAGGGTTGGTAGAGGGTTGGGCAGATCCCTCACAACACATCCAGGCCCCCAGGGGGTCTTCCCCTGGCACCACCCTCATCCCAGACCCGCCCCCCCCGGCAGGCCTGACCCACTCTGATAAGACCCTCTCCACAATTAAAGTCACCGGAGGCCAGCCAGGACCGATTTCCACAAAATCAGATGCGTGCGTGTGTTAATGTTATGAAAAGAGTGAGAAACAGATGGAGGAAGAACAAGATTTTACCCCAGGCCAAACCCAACACAAGGGACTCCTATATAAACCAATGAGAACATTGTCATCTGGGAAGGCAGGGCCAAAGGGAATTTGGTTAACCAATAGAATAATTATTCTGGGCTGAGAGACACGCCTAAGAGCCAATTGCGTCATCTGAACTAATCGCTGGCCAAATGAGGTAGCAAACATTGATGAAGGACTGCAGGGTCTTTCAGACGCAACAAGGAGCAAAGTGCTTGTTTGTTTAAAGATCTCTTTTATAAAAATAATGGTCTGACTGGATTTGATTTTGGTTAACCGTAATATATCACAAGTCTTATGCGTGTGGGTGTGTACAGTTACTGTGAAACTGTTTTTCAATAAGTGGAATTCTAGCTATGTTGACAATGTGTCTGTCAATAACTGAACTTGGAAATTAGATCCTAAATTGGTTGAATTGTGTTGGCTGAAGCAGTAATTGGACGTACATAATTCTCTTTTAGAAAACTTCTCACCGTTCAATTTGTGAGTACGTTTACAGCCGGTTCAAAGACTAGACCCTGGGTATATGATTTACTATTTCCACAAACACACGGTGGCCCACTTTTAGGAAATTGCACACAGACAAACAGGCAGAACGTCAACATTTGAAAGGAGCCCTGCTCTAGTTTCCATAGCATCAGCCTTTTTTCCCCTTGGCCTCAGCAGTTGTGTTAATTAGCTAATGTAGCTAGCTCCAAGGCACATCTTGCTATGATGGATAGCGGCAGCCTCGAAACCTGCTTATCAAGAAGCAACAATATCAGCTCCTGCATTAGCCAGCTGTGACAGCCTGGCTTGTGCGTTTGAGATGGTATCAAATTGATATATGTATTAGTTTTTTTGTCTAGATCTTTTGTTCCTTTCAGCGTTTTTTGGTGTATGATAGAGGGAGATTAACGTATCAGTATATCAACGTCTAGCCCTGTGATGTAAGAGCTGCTTCAAGGAATAGTAGTCAGTCCTGCGCTGGCATGGCAGCTCTCACACACACGTGCACACACACACACACACACCGTCCTCCATCCTGTCTGCCTCGGTGTGCTGTTCACGATGATTGTGTGGTGATTGGCTGGTGGTGACTGGAAGCACTGTTCCGTGAGTTCCTTCACTGTGGGTTGGGACTAGCAGGGGGGGGGGGATATGTCGTCCGGGCTCAGTCCTAATCCTCCTCCCAGATTACTCGCGGCAGGCTGGCCAGACGATGGATGAGATGGCAGCCTGGTCGAGCGGAGGGATGAGGGCGGGCAGACGCGAGCGAGCAGGCTGTTCAGGGAAGCCCTGTCGCTTCGCATCAAGCCCACCATGTTACTATTACTGCTGCTGTTACTGCTACTGCTACTCACCCCCCCAGCCTCTCTCTCTCTCACCCACACTCTCTCTCTGTCTCTCTGTGTGTGTCTCTACTGCATCTTGTAATGTGGCATAGCACTTGACCTTCTGAGACAGAGGATTATTGACCAATCTGTCTATATTCCAATCTCTTCCTGTCTTTCCCGGGGGTGTTTATTGCTTTCTCTCATGCCCCCCCCCCACCCCCTCCCCTCCACTTTTCCTTTCACACACCCCTGGCTTTCAGTGTGTTCTAGAAACGGAGATTTATGAGACTGCAGAAGGATTTGGCTGCTCGCCCCAACCCTCCCCTTGCAAAGAACAGTCAGAGAAGAGAGAGGTTAGAGCGGTGGCTGGAGGCAGAGGGAAGCGGATGGGGGAGAGGCCATGGGGGAGAGGCCATGGGGGGAGAGGGACGAACAGGGACGAGTGAGAAAGGGCATCGTTTACAAGCCAAAACGGGACGGGATGGATTTGAATGTAACTTGTAGGCGAACAAACCACTGAGTCACCCGAGTCAAATCCATACCTGCTCTTGGACAACATGGAACCACAGCACATCCACAGGGCGGGGTTTAACCTTTAGCCCTCGCCTGCATGTTTATAAGACGGACGGCTGTTTAACCCCGGTCCCTGAGTGCTCATGCTCAGGGCTCCCAGATGGCAGGATGGGAGTTGAGCCCCGGTCCCTAAGTAACCCCGCTGGTGCAGATGGCAGAGTTGGTGCTGCTGGCCTGGGCTAAGGTGACCATGTGTTGAGGCTGAGGACGGACGGGGGTGCCACGGATTTCACACCCTGCTGGGTGTGTTTGTGTGTCTGTGGAGAGTGTGAAGGGGATTTGATGCCGTGTGTGTGCGTGGAGGGTGGGTATGAGAGGGATTTAATGCTGTGTGTGTGTGTGTGTTGAGAGGGATTTACAAGATATGCGGTTCACCAGGGCATGTGTTGTAGCAGGTTTGTGTGGAGGGCATGAACTTCTTTAGGCAGGAGCTTCACAGAGCATAAGGCGCCAATCCGATTTTTGTGTGTGTTTGCATGTCTTTGTGCGTGTCTGTGTGTTTGCGTGTCTTTGTGCGTGTCTGTGTGTTTGCGTGTCTTTGTGCGTGTCTGTGTGGTTCTTGTTTGAATCGCTGGAAAAGGAAAAACATAGCATGGACTGCTCAAGAGAATCGAGTCCGGCCAAAATATGTTCTCCACTTCACAAGCAAACATTTGTGTTGTTGCCAGAACGGTCGAACCACTAACAAGATTATGGAATACACAATGGCATCAGTCTCCCTCCCTCTCTCCCCCCTCTTTCCCTCGCTAGCAAACTCTTTCTTTGTGGTCTCTCTATTTCCCCACACAATGCCGTCTTTCACTGTGTGAGCTGCACCTCCTTCCCTGAGGGAACCTCGACACAAAACCTCCTTATGCATGCGGACGGTTTGGTCAGCATGACACTCCCCACGCAACCTCCTCATCTGCCTCGATTTCTGCCTGCCTTCACTCCCTCAGTCGGAGTGGCAGAGATGGATGCAGCACTGCACGTCAATACAGTTACATAACCTCATTACCAGTCCAGGTCCGGGAACATTACATGGAGACACACACAGGGTTTACCCCCTGACGTGATTGGGTGCTTGGTTCCATTTATGGGACTTGGAGAGAGGGCACAAGGAGAGGGCGAGTGCATGTTGCTCGCTCTCCTGATTGGTCCACAAGATGTTTCTTGTTAGCGTCCAGGCCCTCGTTTGGAACAGATTAACGGTTGATTGATCCGCCTGACTCAAAGGCGTCAGACGCATGTCGTGGGTGGGGGCTCGTCGACGTGCAAGCAGCATCCACGCCAACCTCATCTTCTCTTTCTTCCTCTCTCCTTTCCTACTTCTTCTCCTCCTCTTCCTCCCCCGACCTCTTCTTTCACTTGTTCTCCCACCCGGCGCCACCCCACCCGCACCTTCCTGTTCTCCCTCACCACCTCCTCTCCTTCCTGTTCTCCCTCTCTCCCTCACCACCTCCTCTCCTTCCTCCTCAGGTGCCGACAGATGAGTCCATGGGTCTGCTGGCGGAGCCCCAGGTGGCCATGTTCTGTGGAAAGCTCAACATGCACATCAACGTCCAGAGCGGCAAGTGGGAGTCGGACCCTTCCGGAACCAAGAGCTGCATCGGAACCAAGGAGGGCATCCTGCAGTACTGCCAGGAGGTAAGAGAGGAGAGGAGGAGGAGGAAGGAAGGAAGGGTTGACGGGTGGTAAGGAATGTGGCCATGTTTGTACAGACCGTAGATGGTGAGGCCGAGAGGGGGAGTGGGGAGGGTGGAGTGGAAAGGATGAGAGGGAGGCATTACTGGCACAGGGGAAGGAATTCGGAGAAAGGGAGCATCTCAGGAGAGGCGGGGAGGGGGGGGAAAACACATGGAAGGCTTTTGAGAAAAGGAGGAGTGCAGAGAATTGGGTCAGGTGGAAGGGTGAAGAAAGGATGAACTGCAGGCAGGGGAGGGAAAAAAGCTGGCGTGAAATCAACAAAGTAATTAGTAACAACAATAACTAATATCGGGGGAGGGGGGGGGTGATGGTCTACAAAGAATACTGAACAGAGGATGACAAAAGGAGAGGAAGGGATTCGTAGGGGAAGGGCCGAGGACAGTGCGGCTAGCTGGAGCAGGGGCGGGGGGGGGGGGGGGGGAGAGGTGGACCAGGAGGGGAGGAGAGGGGGGGGGGGGGGATGAGGAGGGATGGGGAGACTGATGGAGTGTGTTCTGTGCGTGCAGGTGTACCCTGATCTCCAGATCACCAACGTGGTGGAGGCCAACCAGCCAGTCAGCATCCAGGACTGGTGCAAGAAGGGACGCAAGCAGTGCCGCAGTCACCTGCACATCGTGGTGCCCTACCGCTGCCTGGGTGTGTGTGTGTGTGTGTGTGTGTGTGTATGGTCTTATGTGTGGGTGGTTAGAACTGTGTGTGTGTGTGTGTGTGCAGGTGGGTGGCTAAATCTGTGGAGAGGCTGTTTATTAAGTGTGTGTGTGTGTGTTGCAGTTGGGGAGTTTGTGAGCGATGCCCTGCTGGTTCCTGACAAGTGTAAGTTCCTGCACCAGGAGCGCATGGACCAGTGTGAGAGCCACCTGCACTGGCACACTGTGGCCAAGGAGGTGAGACACACACACACTGCATATTGGAAACACACACACACATAAACGTATGTTTATGTGTGTGTGAGTGTTTGTATGATGGGTTACATGTTTGTAACCCATCATTCCCCTCCCCAGTCTTGCGGAGACCGAACCATGAATCTCCATGACTACGGGATGCTGTTGCCATGCGGCATCGACCGTTTCCGGGGGGTGGAGTTTGTGTGCTGTCCCACGGAGGCCGAGCGCTCGGCTGACAGCGGCGAGCAGGATGAGGACGATTCGGACGTGTGGTGGGGTGGAGCTGAGACCGACTACACCGACAACGGGTACACGCACACACACATTGTGCTATGGACTAGCGTTTGTGGTATGAACAGTGTAGATGTGTCATGCAACAACCGACATTGACTCAAAGTATCTCTCTCGTTTTCCCTCTCCCCCACTCTCTCTCCATCCCCCTCTCTGTCCCTCATCTCCCTCTGGCCCTTCCTCCCTTTCTCTCTCTCTGTCTCTCTCTCAGTATGGCCCGGGAGGCAGAACCAACAGTGCAGCAGCAGGAAGAGGAGGAGCCTGCTGTGGTAGAGGATGACGAGGTGGTGGAGGAAGAGGAGGAGGAGGAAGAGGTGGAGGAGGAGGAGGTGCTGGACAACGACCAGGACGGAGACGGCGAGGAAGAGGAGGACGAAGACGTCATCGACGAGCGCGACGACGAGCCCACCACCAACGTTGCCATGACGACCACCACCACCACCACCACCACCGAGTCGGTGGAGGAGGTTGTCAGAGGTGAGCCTGTGTGTGTGTGTCCACACGTGCTTCTCACAGGCCCACAAATCATAGTTGACTTAAAAAGGTCGCAACTGAGTCAAATGTGTGTGTGTGTTAGCAAGCCTGCACACGAGAGGACATGGACGTGTGTGTGTGTGCGCGCGTGTGTGCGTGTGCTGACCTGTGTGTGTGTACATGCGTGTCTCCTCTCAGAGGTGTGCTGGGCGAGTGCGGAGACTGGTCCTTGTCGTGCCATGCTGCCCCGCTGGTACTATGACCGCGAGGAGGGCCGCTGTGCCCAGTTTATCTACGGGGGCTGTGGGGGCAACCGGAATAACTTTGAGTCGGAGGAATACTGCCTGTCGGTCTGCGACAGCGTCCGTAAGTCACCCCCCCTCCCCCCGCTGTGTTACTGCTAGCCGCCTAGCTGCTAACCGCCTAGCTGCTAACCGCGCTGCCGGCTGGCTAACCTCTGGTGCCTCTCAACACCACTGGTTGTGTGTGTGTGTCTTTTAACGTAAACCGATCTACGCGCGTGTTCTGTAGACGGTACACACTAACAAGACTGTGCGCCACTTCCCCACTCCTATTTTTATCACTTGTTCATTCTTTGTGCTTTTTTTTCAAGCGAGCGCCACCGTCTGGTTGTCTTGTCTGTGCGTGTGTGAGTGTCTGCGCGTGTGTGTGTGTGTCTGTGTGCCTTTTGATAAACGGGAGTCAAAGGTTTCCTTCTCACACTGATTGGAATGTTTGTGTAGCAGTGACCTAGCAGTCTAGACGTCTGTGTGTGTGTGTGTGTGTGTGTGTGTGTGTTTTGTTTCTGTGTCACTGAGGGTACATGATCCTGCAGTGATATCTCTTCCCTCCCTCCTGCCCCGTTCTCTATATTTGTCCTCTCTCCTCCCTCTCTGCCTCTCCTAAATAGTCATGTCTTTTCCCTTATCCCGCAGATTTAGGTGTGTGTGTGCGCGTGCATGTGTGTCGGGCTAGGTGTGTCGTTTCTGCTCTGTGGAGCATGGCGGAGGTGTGAAGGTGCCACAGCAGTGTGGGAATGAAAGTACAGTCCTGTCGGTCTGTGTCTCTCTCTCTGTCTGTTTCCTTCCTTCTCCCCCCCCCCCTCCCCTGTCGGCCTCTCTTTCTGTCTTCCCGTCTCTCACCCTCTCACTCTCTCCCTCTCTGTCTCGATCCCTCTCTCTTCCCCTCTGGCTTTCACTCCGTGTTCCCCTCTCTCTGTGCCCTTCTACACTGCCCTCCCTCACTTCTCACATGGTCACAGAGCGGTCAAAGCACGGTCAGTGAGTGGTCAGACCAGGATCAAACTCCACGGGTGGACACGTAGTCAGACCCAAACAGGAGGCGTTTTATGCGTGTCCATAGCACAAAGACCCAGGAGATGACGGTTAGCGATGGTCGAACTTCCTGGGGTGGTTGAGCCACTAATACCGCCTTTGTGTCTCAACCTAACCGCACTTTCAGTTAGTTTTTATTTTTATACCCAATTTGTGGAAGTTAGGTCATATGACATGAGCAAACAAGCCTCACATGGTGTACACCCCACACACACACACACACACACACTCAGAGTGCTAACAGATATAGATAGAAATGTCTACATGTGAACATCCATTTGTGGTCGATGGTTAATTAGGCTGAAAGGTGTAATGGGATGTGAGCTACACAGTTTTGCCTTGAGGACAAATTCCACGAACAGGTCCCTGAGAGAAGAGTATCCTATGAAGCAGGATGAGGATAGGTCACCCTGGGGGACATGACCGCCTCGCTCACTCACTTGTTTGCTCGCTCTATCACTCACTGTCTCACTCGCTCGTTCACTTGCTCTCTCTCTCTCCCTCTCTCTCTCTCTCTCTCTCTCTCTCTCTCTCTCTCTCTCTCTCGTTCACTCACCTCAAAACGCTAGCTCACTCACTCTCCGATCAGCTCGTTTCTGACTAACAAATGTCGATTGTTAACCAGAGAAGGAGCACAAAAAAAGGGATTATGTCCAGTGCCGTGTTTGTTTACTCAACCTGCCTGTTCACCTCTGCCTCGTCCCTACCCTTCTACCTCCTCCTCCTCCCCCAGTGCCCACCGCCGCACCCAGCTCCCCCGACGCCGTGGACCGGTACCTGGAGACGCCCGGCGACGAGAACGAGCACGCCCACTTCCAGAAGGCCAAGGAGAGTCTGGAGGCCAAGCACAGAGACAGGATGTCCCAGGTACGAGGGAGGGGAGGAGAAAGGGAGGGAGGGTAGAAGGGAGGTAGGGAGAGGGAGTTAAATCGAGGGGGGGAGGGAGGGAGAGCGGGTGATGGGGTGGGTGGAGGGAGGCAGGGGAGCAGACGGTACATCTGAATGCAGCTGATATCTGTGGGGGAAGTGTTATCTAACCTACAGTAGATAACCGTGCTCTCTGTCCTGCGGCCCTCCTGTCTAGGTGATGAGGGAGTGGGAGGAGGCTGAGCGGGAGGCCAAGAGTCTACCTCGGGCTGATAAGAAGGCTGTCATCCAGGTCAGACACGCACACACACACACACACACATATTTGACTATTACTGCTTGTGCTGTACAAAATGTATTTGTGTGTGGGGGGAGTATGGTAACTTGGTTTATACCAAGTTAACAAGCAAGTTGCGTGTTTAACTTGGTGTGTGTATCTTACTTGATGCGTGTGTAACTTGCTGTGTGTGTGTGTGTGTGTGCAGCGTTTCCAGGAGCGCGTGGAGGCTCTAGAGCAGGAGGCGGCCAGTGAGAGGCAGCAGCTGGTGGAGACACACATGGCCAGGGTGGAGGCCCTGCTGAACGACCGCCGTCGCCTGGCCCTGGAGAGCTACCTGACCGCCCTGCAGGCTGACCCTCCCCGGGTACACACACACACACACGCAGACCCAGTAACACAGACAGACATATACACGAACACGTCGGTACGCGTGCCACCAATGAGTGTGTTCAGAGTGCCCACATTCTGTTCAGCACATGCTCTTACACACGGGGCCACGTTAAGACCGTTTCCCCCTCTCCCACACACACACACACACACAGACGTTCTGACTCACGAAACATCTGACTCTCCCCCCCGCCCAGCCTCGTCACGTGTTCAGCCTGCTGAAGAAGTATGTGCGCGCCGAGCAGAAGGACAGACAGCACACCCTCAAGCACTTTGAGCACGTGCGCATGGTGGACCCCAAGAAGGCGGCCCAGATCCGACCCCAGGTACAGGTCTCTCCCGGGGGGCACGCACACCCTGGAGAGAGCAACCCCTGTGTGTGGAGGCTCCTCTTGTGGTGGAGGAGGGATGGCTACATTCTGCATACTGTCGCTGCGGGCCAGGTGTCGATTGTGTGTGTGTGTGTGTCCAGGTGCTGACCCACCTTCGTGTGATCGAGGAGAGGATGAACCAGTCTCTGGGTCTGCTGTACAAGGTGCCCGGTGTGGCGGTCGACATTCAGGATCAAGTGGGTGAGTATCTGCCCCGTCTCTGTCTGTCCGTCTCTGTCTCTCCGTCTCTGTCTGTCCGTCTCTGTCTGTCCGTCTCTGTCTGTCCGTCTGGTTGGCTGTCTGGCAGTCGGAGGCAGACACTATCATTCATTAACTGGTAGTTTTTCAGTCTCGCTTCACAACAGTCGATGTGGCATTGTGTTACAAAATGGAGTTATTTGTGCTGGACATCTATAAATCCTTCCAAACAAACATTACCCCTCAGTATGAATGAGAACAGCCCCCCCCCCCTCGCCCCTGTCTTTGTTTGGATGTTGTTTGTTATATATTTGTGTGCGTCACTGAGCCATCTGGGTCTGTGCCTGACTCAGATACAATTTAGCTTTCCACTCTAAGCCCAACCACGGCTTCTACGACACACAGACTCCCGCATACGAACGCATGCTGTTGACTTTTCTCTTAAGATCGTAAGATTGTGTCACGGGTGAAACCGATCGACTGGTCTGGGTCTTTTACCAGTTTATTTGTGTGTTTTTATTAGCCATAAATGTGGTGTGTACCTGCCTCGCTCTCAGGGTCCTATCCTGTTAGCTGTTCCACATTTCAGAACTGAATTTGGTATAAAGGGCTTTTGTGTACAATTCCATCTGCTTGGAACACCTTCCAAATCAGTTTCAGACTGGATGAACCAGATTGGTGTTTTAAAATCATTGATGAAGGATTTTGAGGGTGGACATCCTGATCTGGAAATGTTTTTCAAGTTGTTTTAGGATTGTATTTTACCTCTGTGATTTTATCATTTAGATTATAGTCTTTCATGTTGCATAGGCGCAATGACAGTGCTGCCTATCTAGGCCAGGACTTCCTTGAAAAATAGATGTTTATATCTGTCAAATAAATAAATTGACTTTGCATTCATGAAATGTCACAGTGAAAGACATTTTCTGTTGAATGTTAAATCAGTATCAATCGAAGGGAAATTGAAGAAACCATTGATTCATGTTGTCGTTTTGGAATGAAAGGTGTTTCCACTCCCGTGGTTTTCTTCTCTTCTGTCTGGAGTGTTTGTTCGGGGACATCTCGTGGCTCATACACCCTTATTTGTTTCCAGTCAAAAACACAATCAGGCGCTGTTTGATTGTGTTCCTGACATTTTAATGTCGCAGTAAGTCATTCACACGGTTCGGCAACACAATATGGCTATTTGCTGCACTACTGAGCAGCAACAGAACCGTCTGTCCTTCCTTTCAATCTCTCTCGCTCTTTTTTTCTGTTTTATTTCTGTATTCTTCCTATCAACGTCTCCCCTTCTCTTCACGTCTTTCTACCCCTCATCCTCTTCTCCTCTCTGGCCTCCCCCCATCTTCTTCTGATCCTCCCCTCCACCTCCACCTACCTAATACCCCCCCCCCCCCTTCCTCCTCCCCCAGAGCTGCTGCAGAGGGAGCAGGCCGAGATGGCCCAGCAGCTGTCCTCCCTGCAGAGCGACGTGAGGGTGAGCTACGGCAACGACGCCCTGATGCCCGACCTGCCCGACAGCACCTCCAGCCTGGACTCGCTGCCCAAGGAGGACGGCCTGGGCCTGGACGGCCTGGGGTTCATCCACCCCGAGAGCTTCAACCAGGCCAACACCCAGAACCAAGGTAGGAGACACGCACACACTCGGCACACTCCGACACGGAACAGTTCCGCAATAATAAACGATTATCATCCAGACATGAACTACATTCTCTCTCTCTCTCTCTCTCTCCTTCCTCAGTGGTTCCTGTTGACGCTCGCCCCATCCCTGACAGAGGCCTGCCGACTCGACCGGGTGAGTTGTGTGTCTGAGTCTGTTATCTTTACTTTATGTGTGTGTGTGTGTGTGTGTAATAACATGCAGCTGCAGTGTGTGTGTGTGTAACGTGTGTGTGTGATTGTCTGCATATGTTCCAGTGTCTGGTCTGAAGCCAGAGGAGATTCCTGAACTCAGGATGGAGGCTGAGGAGAGGCACAGCACCGGATATGAAGTCCACCACCAGAAGCTGGTACACACACACACACACACTCTCGCACACACGTAGCACTTAGTCTCCAGTGTGTCCTTGCAGCCAACTTGCAAGGTTGTCGCCATGGCAACCGTATCCCACAGAGACGGCGGCCTGCTAACGACCATGCCCGAGACCTCCTTTCCTCCCGAGTCGTCGTTCTAACGGCCCTCACGCCGGCTCCCTCCCTCCAGCCATGGGAGCACTGGGCTTACTGCCCTAAATCCCTCTCCACGTCCTCCAATCTGAAACCCCTCACTTTCTACACCTAAGTGTAATCCCTTAATCCTGACATTCTATTACAAATCATCTTTCTGTCCCTGTCGTTTGAGCCTTAAATTTGCCCGACCCTCTCCTACCTACATGCCTGCCCCTAATCCACTTCCCCTTGATCCCAAATCTCCACGAGGCAACCAAGCCTCCTGTAGCAGTGCCATTGCAGGCCTGGGTGTGTGATTGACAGGTCATATCTTCATCCCCCCCCCCCTCCCCCAGGTGTTTTTCGCGGAGGACGTCGGCTCGAACAAGGGAGCAATCATCGGGCTGATGGTCGGTGGTGTTGTCATAGCGACCGTCATCGTCATCACCCTGGTGATGCTGAGGAAGAAGCAGTACACATCCATCCACCACGGAGTCATCGAGGTGGGGAAGCAGCGCGTGTCTTTGTGTGTCTTTGTGTGCGTGTGTGTGGTCGTGCATTCAGGTGAGCATTGCTCTAATCCGTCTCTCCCTGGTGCAGGTGGACGCTGCCGTCACCCCAGAGGAACGGCACCTGTCCAAGATGCAGCAGAACGGCTACGAGAACCCCACCTACAAGTTCTTTGAGCAGATGCAGAACTGAAGAATGCGCCGTGTCACCATCCCACCTTGACCACTGTCACCCCCCCCATCTCTCGCCCCATAAACACCCTTCACCCCCATCCTCTCCTAGATGTGTCCCATGCCTAGCTTAGACCATCCCAGCCCCACCACCACCAACCTCTCCTGGTCTGGGGTGGGAGGAGAAAGCCCTCGTACTGGTCCAGGGTCAGTGTTAGCTTCTGGCTTGCGAATGCTGAGGTGTGGACTTGAGTAGAGAAACTGACCCTGCATCAGCACCTACGAGGTGTCGTGTGTCCCGCACTGCTCCTCCTCCCCCCCCCTCCCTGCACTACTGCACCCACTGTACACTGGGGTATAGGTGAGGTCTATGGGTCATGAATCCCCTCCCCCCTCTTTCTCTTTCTCTTCTTCTCTCACCTACCTGCCCCCGCACCCCTCCCCCGCCCCTCATATCTTTCTCTGTTCATTCTTATGACAGCTGTGCTGTGTTAGATCACACAAAGCTTTTAAGGATTCAGTGCTATTGATGATGTTGATGATGATTATTATATATGATGATGATAATGATGGCAACAATGTATTCTGAATGAGCTCTTTTGTTTTGGAGTTATTCTATCATTTCCGGTTTTGTTTTCCAAAAAAAAGAAACAAAATGTAAAAAAAAAAAAAAAGAATTCTATGTAAAGATGACAATTGTTCTTTTTTTTTATTGCGTGTTATGTACTGAAGTAATGCTTAAATCTAGCTGTTCTATTTAGTGCATGATGACAATAATAATGATGATGATAATGATGATGAGGGGGATTAAAAATGGTCTTTCCGGTTCTCTGAGAGATTTTTTCTCACGTATAGATTGTCATTCTAGCAAGATTGTAAATTTTTAGTATCTTCTCGTGATCACGTGACTCAAAACAACAATGAAAATATATGATAAATCTAGTTGACTGGGCTCTCTGCTTTGATATCATGTGAAGTACACCTTGAGAGGTTTGTGCTTTTGAATTTGAAGATTATGTTCACGTTTTCTTTTTTTCCTTTTCTTTTTCTACCATGCTTATTCCTGGAGCTACGGGCCCTGGCTTGATCCGTATGTGTACATTGTTATTATGATCTGAAATGTATTGTGTTGGAATCCTATTGCGTTTGCAGACCTAAATGTCGAGGCTCTTCGACATGGCCCTATTTAATTTTGATTTCTTTTCAAACCCATGTCGTGCGTTTTTTTTAATGGTTTGGGTAATATTTGGTGAATGTTTGGGGGGGGTGGGGGGACTAGGACAGGTGGGGTGGGGGTGGCGGGGCAGGACGGATGATTCTCTGTGTGTGTGTGTGTGTGTTTTCCAGTCTAGTTAGCGTTCTCGTCCGGTTCAACATTTGCAAAAAAATAAATAAAGCCCCTCCTTTGTTTAAGATGCAAGAATTTGAAATATCTAATAACATACAGTAACAAGACATCCTGTAGGGTTAGCCCTCCATCTATCTCCTACCTTTCTCTCTGCTGACACCAGGACAGGTGCACTGCTAGAGGGTGTGCATGTGAGAGGGGAGGAAAGGAAGGAGAAAGGGGTAGAGGGAATTAGCTGTTCCAGATGGATGCCTAAGCCAGCAGGCCGTAAAATAGATTTTCTCCCCAGCCTTTCCACCCTTTAGGCATTCTCTTCACTTCATAACTATCACAGCACACTTCTTTCTAAAGACCCCAGATTAACCAAGCCTTTTTTTCGTGGCTGGATGTGGAGAGAACTGGCGATTTGTAAAGATTAATTAAAAGTAACTGGGGAGTAAAAAGAGGGATGCCAGGCTGATTGGAGGTTGTGACTAGAAGATTCCACGGCGGCCTCCTTGTCACCATCCATCTGAACACCCCGTTATTGTAAAACATCACTACAACACAACCCCAAGGGTTGTCTACTGCTTGTTAGTTGGGAGTGCTGGAAGCATGCATCTCATGAGTGGAGCCTTTGGTAGAAGGTTGGTTCTAGAGAAAGCCTTGTGAAGAATTGCTGATAGCTGAGAGAGGTGTCATGCTGCAATGGGTTAGTCCATTGCTTTGGTTCAGAGGGTGTTTTTGACCAACTGAAAGCAGTCGAGTTGGAAGAAAAAGCAGGGTTTCTTTCTGTCTATTTGTGGCTTTATATCCACTGTGTGTAATTGTGCAAGCCATTTCCTTTGACTGGGAAAATGCTTTCTACACTGTATTCCATATAAATAAAGTTTTGAATGTACATACAGCTCCCTTGTGTGTGACTTATTTTGTTTAGTTTGGGTCTGTGCACATGCCACTTCAGTACATCTCTGTATATTTATAAATATATATATAACTGTATTCAAAGATAACTTCCCCTCATATGGGTAATGTAACATCTCTACTGAAAGAAGGGAAGAAAGATTAACAAATATGACTCATTTTGCAGTTTTCCAGTACTGCGCAAAGGGTTTGCGCTTTGATGCGCACGAAGCTTGACTGCCATTTCTACCCACAATCCACCGCTGCTCATCACATTCGTTTTATCGGTTTCCCGAGTGTCAAGGTGAGTGGTGTTTATGAGACAAAGATGTGTAAAGAAACGAATGTAATCTTACTTTCTTCAGCATTTCGGATAGTCATTACATATTAAGTCCAATGAGAAAGATATGTCTTTGTTTTAAAAGTAAGAATGATGAAAGCAGACGGTTTAAGCAAGGCTAGGGTGCAAATCAGGTCAGCTAACTTTAGCAAGCTACTGTAGTGTATCTAGCTCTAACGCTTTAGCTACGCTGGCATGAACCTAGGAATACGAGCTACTTAGTTGCATTATTAGCAGTATACAATAAGGTGTAATACAATGTACGTGGAAGGTTTTTAGATAGCTGTACAGATAAGGTACCAAACATGAAAGAAAACACATGCTAGATAGCTAACTAGCGAGGTGCGTTCTTGTGACACTACTAGTCTCTGGTTGCAGATGCATGACACCAAATACAATGTATTTATATGGAAGGTGAGGATGTATCGTTATATAATGGTTCTACAGTATTTGAACTTGACGTCTGTAATGAAATGGCGATAACGATATTGCACATGACCTCGGAGCTGACAGACATCTTGCTATAACACATCCTCTCTTTTTGCCTAATCAAACAGTATCAGGATGGCGCTTCATCGCTTGTTCCAGCTGTCCGCGCTGCTACGCTCTGCCGTGTCATTGACACTTCGCAGGAACGTGGGTCTGTCCGCTGTCCTATTTAACCGGGCATCGGACATGGACCCCGTCCAGAAACTCTTCCTGGACAAGATCCGTGACTACAACACCAAGAGCAAGTCAGTCCTAGTTAACACTACATACAGCCCGTGTCCATGCTATTTAGAGAATGTTATAACTTGGCACATCATTTGACCATCTCCCTGCTTCTACCTCCTCAGGGCCACTGGTGGGATTGTTGATGCAGGCACCACCTACCAGAAGAACTTGTCTGATGAGAAGACCAAGCTCCAGAGGTTATATGGTGCCGGTGACCTCACCAAATTCCCAGACTTCCAGTTCCAAGGTGTGTAAAATAACCAGGGTTTGATCTGGTCCTATATTTAGAGATCGCATTTCTCTCGTCAACAAAAGCTGCTGTTGACCTGAGAGCTATTTTTTTAAGACTTTGTGTCGCTGATGTTTGCCCGCTTGAAATATTTGGTACTTCAATGTAGGTTATGAGCGCTCTTCATGTATAAAAGATTGAGAATAATTTCTCCTTTCTCTTTCAGACCCCAAGTTTGATGAAGTGGTCAAGTAAATGATGGTCATGGCGTCTTTCCTAAATGTCACCACTATAATGTACTATTTAATAAATGATAAATGGATATATTAATGATGCTATGTATTTTCCATCATTTTTGTAGGGATACCCAGACTGTTCCAATGCATAATTTATACACACTTGACAATTTGCTGTTTGATAAGAAAAACTACTCTTTAATTGAGTGCATATCATAAGGAACAAACTTAACTCATCCATACTTTATCTAGAAAACATACACTCAGGTATACAGACACACACTTTGGAGAACACAGTAGCATAATACTTAAAATGCAAGTAAGGCAAATTGACAAAGAAATAGAAAAATAAGGTCAACCCAAAGCAAAAGGCACAGGTTATCAGAGACCATGCAGGCACATACGGGTCACAAGGGATCTTAATCAGCTTAAATGGCAGCTTCAAAACATTTACAGTATGTCCCAGTTAAGAACCTGATGCGTTTAAAGCAGAGGAATACGATTTTAAGGTGGTGGTGCTGTACACTGTGGTTCCCTCATGTCCACAACTTTACATGTTGTATTCCAAAAACATTTCAGTTTTTGGTTCCCCAAATTGTAGTTCATGTTTTGGCCAATGGAGGGGGATAAAGACTTCATATTTAGCCACCAGTGGGGGTGAGAGTTCCATGTAACTTCACAAGGGGGGGAAACAGGCTTTGTTTTCCAAGACAGGCAGAGAAGGCTAAGGTGCCTTGACGAGGTGTCTATTTTTAAACTCCATGAGGAGAGAAGAGTGACTGGGCAAGAGAAACAACTTCAAGGAACATCAATGAAGACTCATCCAGTGTTGGCACAGCAATATGAACCTGAAGCAGTGCCTGGAGATGGCTGGATCCTCACAGCATGAATGACTGAGTGTGTTTGAAGTCTTGAGGCTTAAAAAAAAAAAAAAGATTAGGAAATGAAGCATTCTGTGTCTTTTATTCTTATATGCAATTTTGTTAAGTATAAATCATGTATACTATATTATCTAGCTTTTTGCTGAATCATTTCATCAATTGGGCCCCGTGGGCAATGCATGAGCCAGAAAAACCCAAATCAGCACTTCTCTGTCACAATCCATCAGTATTCAACTCACAAAAGAAATCAGCAGAAAAGCAGATTCACTAAATACTCACATTTTGTGGAGGAGCACTGTAGTTGGTGTTGGGCCTGGAAGAGAAAGAGAAACGGTCTACAGATAAGACTGTTGGGAATACCCAAAGCAGGATAAACAGACAAGCAGCAGCTGTAGCCTGAACATCGACTAGACGTCTGAAACTGTTTCTTTGCCGTGCCTATTTTCTGGGGGAAGAGCTTTTAACTAAAGTCTTTGTAAGGACATGGTTGGTTGTGTCTCTTAACGGGGCGAGTCTGTCGGCCATTTTAGGGTCTGTCTGAGGGTCAGACTCACATGTCCTCTGTTCTGTGGAGGTTCTGGCTGCTGATGTGGGCCACACCGTGACACTGGGGGATCCAAAATGACCTGCAGTGGGTACATTTACGGGGGGGATCGTAGGACAGAGTTGAGTGCAGGGGTTGGGGCAGGGGCAATTTAGTTTCACGCTGCACACCACATGCTCAGGGGTTACGGTCAAAACACAACCATACTGAGAGGGAAAGCCAATCGCAATGCTGCCAAATTTTAGTGTTAGCCAATTAAATTGTAAGAGAGGGCGTGACTTGTGGCGGCAGCTAATCCGCTCAGTGATCCAGTCAGTAATTACTGCAGCCAGTAGTGGAGTCCTTCAGTGTTTGAATCTGTTTTTGACATTATCTTTGGTCTTTGACCTGACTTAGTGCATGTCAAGTAGTGGTAAATGACAACACAGATTCTCCTCAACTGCTCAGCACCTGTTAGTGTCTGTATGCACTGGTGGACAACCAGACCCCACTGCGTTTACACACACCTGTTAGACTTCACAAGCCTGACCCAGCATTAAACTCGCGCGTGTGTGTGTGCGCGCTTGTTGGAACAACCACTCTCACGTCTGGCGAGTTGTAGTGCAGTGTATGTGGGCTATTTTTAGTCAAAGGAGGAGTTACACTCGTGCTTACCGTCCTTTTTGCCCTAGAGAGAGAGATTGGAGAAAGGAGAGAAGAGGGGTTACATTTTGAGATTTGTAAATATGGACACAAACAATAGAAAATGCATATACATCAAGTAGCTGTTAACTGACCATATACATTGTTAGATGACTATAGACACACAAAAACATGCAGAGACTCACTGGTGAAATAGCCATTGCGGTGGGCATAGAAGCCTCCAACTCCACAGATGGCGACCAAGCATATCACCACAACTGCAGCTACGACCGCTGGGATGTTGACATCATCTGAGAGAAGAAGATGCACAAAATCTAAAATGTGGGCATACCAAGACACTCACTCCACCTTTAAAAAAAAAAACACACACCCTCACACAGTCACATACCTATCTTCATGCGTTTTCCCTCACACATCTTGGATGGTCCCACTCCATTTGAGGCCAGACAACTGTACTGTCCAGTGTCTGTCCTGGACACCGTCCTAAACTCCTGAATGGGGAAGCGAGAAATATGGAGGGATATACATTTCATTTTCATTTCATTTAGTCATTTAGCAGACGCTCTTATCCAGAGAGACTTACAGTAAGTACAGGGACATTCCCCCCGAGGCAAGTAGGGTGAAGTGCCTTGCCTAAGGACACGTCATTTTCACGGCCTGAATCGAACCGGCAACCTTCTGATTAATAGCCCGATTCCCTACCGCTCAGCCATTTGACAACCTATAGAATAACCCCCCCAAAAATGTGCAGGATGTGTTGAAACTACTTGTTCAGGGTGCCTTCTCTCACCAGGATCCCCGTCATAGGGTTGATTTTGTAGGTGGCGTTGGCTAAGTGGGAGGGAACCAGGGGCTGGTCATCCTTGTACCAGGAGTAGGTGGCAGGGGGGATGCTCTGACGGTCCCTACAGCGCAGCTGCACCACAGAGCCCGTCAGCGCTGAGCTGGGGATGTCACAAGACGGGGTGTGTGGGGGCACTGTGGGACACCCACACACACACACACACACACACACCCCAGGATAGCATCAGACAAAGGGACAAACAAATAGTTCCTCAGTAAGTACAGCAAATCATCCAAGACTAGAAGTGCAACAGTTCTAACAGTATTTCAGAGGTGTTAAGAGCCAAGGAACGGTCTGTATTTTAACCAGACAATGCAACAATACTCCTATCCACGACAATATTACATAGTTCGATAGGAGAATGTTACAATAACATCAAATCTAAGTGCAACATCTTAATCAACAGTTACAATTGTCAGTCAACATAAGACAGTTGATTCAATGCAGTGAGGAACAAATAGACAGGCAGACAAGCAGACAGACCAACAGGCAAGCAGGCATATAGTAAATAGGCAGACAGACAGCCGTACCCAGAACTTTGAGGGTGATGTTGGTCTCTCCCAGGGTCAAGGTGTCTAAAGGGGCGCTGATCTCACAGCGATATTGGCCAGCGTCTTTCTGGCTCACCCGCCTCAGCGTCACCGTTGCCCCCTCAATCTCCGCTCGGCCGGCAAAGTTTCCTGGGAAGCACGACAGCGGATGAGAAAAAAAAAAGATCCTTCTTCCTGTTAAACACGTACTGAACATGTATCTTAAATCAAGGCATGTGGGGGGAGAAAGAGTGACAGGGAGGGATAGAGGGAAAGAGGGAGTAATTGGGAGAGAAGAGGAGAGAGAAAGATCATACCTCTGAAGTCGCCTTCAAAGTAGACAAATGACACGTCCGTGTCTTTCTTCTTCCACTCGATGCGCGGGTTCTGCTCTTTCTCCGTCTTGAACTCGCAGGAGAGAACGGCATCTGCATGCAGACAGGCCGACAGAAAGTGTGGGAGAATGAGAGAAAGACATAGTAAATACACAATAGAATGACACTGGGAATGGATAGACCAGTGGTTCTCTACCCTGGTCCTCAGAACCCCTTGTCCTGCAAGATGAGTCCCTCTTCCAACACACCTGATTCAAATGAAGGGGTCGTTATCTAGCTCCGCAGAAGCCTGGCAACAACCATTCATTTGAATCAGGTGTGTTGAAGCAGGGGGAATACCTAAAACATGCATGGCAGGGGGGTCCCGAGGACCAGGGTTGAGAACCACTGGGATAGATGATAAATGGGGTGACCATCTTACCTGCACCTTCACGGACTTCCACCTTGGGCCGGCTGGTAAACACAGTAACAGGAATGGTGGGTGGGCCTGTAAAACAGATAAGGGAGAACGACAGTGAGATTCTCTTGCCTGCAGTACTCCTGTCATCCATAAGAGGGCAGAGGTAGCGTAACACATGATGAGGACAGGCACTTAGCGGGTGAGAGAGAGGCTTCCCTGTATGCGGCCTCAGATGACGATGGGATTACCAAGAGGTGTAATCCTAGGAGTTATCCAGCGTCTGTATGTAGCTTTAAGGGATGTGTAAGGAGAAGTTCAGTGGGTCTAATTTGAGCTGGCATGTAGTTGATGGCCTCTGATTGGCGTTGAAATGTATTTCTGGCGTTCAAAGGCTGCCATTGATTCCTGTTATCTTGACAGGAACAGGAAACAGATGCAACCCTTCCTGCAAGCTGATTGGTGAGGCGGTCAGGATTATTGTTTTGTCAGCCTGCTTCTGTTGGCAAGCCGCCTTGGGAAACGCCTATTCTTCATGTGTAAACTCTGAGATTTGTTGATGGTTCATGTGTGAATGCAAAACTGAACACATGCAACACATGAATACACTGCCTTTGATTGTGTGCTTCATGTTTCAGAATATAACATCTCCATTTGTTTCATTGAACACCAACATGTACAGTGCACTTAGCAACCCTTGATTAGACATAATCATAAACAAAATCAGTGTAGGCTTGTTAACCTATACATTGTTGGCAGGGTTCTAAATTAACTTTTTTGATCACCAGCCAATTGCCCTGCCTCGTTCTTCTTCTCGCCCCCAGAAGTTTGTCCTAACCACTGCTGCATTAAGTTAACTTTTTACTTTACTTTTCTACTCTATCTAGCTCTTATTACCTCCTATGATCCGCTATGCTTCGTTTGACTTCTTCCTTGTGTTTTCTGGTGGACGCTCCGTTCGTTTCCACGGTTTCTCGCGCCGGTTTCACTTCAACTGCGCGCAGCCAATGGGCGTATGAAACATTATCACGTAGCATTACGGCACAGTGTTCATGGGAAACTTAGGAAGTACTGCCAGGGGGATAAATGACCGAGAACCATGCCGAGAACAGAGCCTTATGTATCATTCATCTAATGCCTCATGTATCACCGGCCAAACTGGCTAGTGCGTTTTTATTAACACCCGCCAAAATGAATTTTAACCCTCATTTGGCGGGTTGGCGGGTGTTAATTTAGAACCCTGATTGTTGGGCAACATCCCTTGGGTTGCTTGACAAACAAGGTGTTTGCGCTTGGCACACAGCTAAGCCATCGGTCGATCAAGTTTATCAGAGGACACGTCATCCCTATGAAGCACTCAGAGCTAGCAGTGAGCTGGCTCCCTCTTTGATGGGCCTTGCTTGGTTTCTGCTTCCTGTGTGATTCTATTAGCAGACCAGGGTAGGGAGTAGATAGAGAGTGGAAGGTCAAGGGACTGGCTTTAGTCATTGTCCTGCTGTGGCTGTGGCTCTGGCTGCTGGAGGGCAGATCTACAGAGGAACGGTGGAAGTCAACACAATAGCAGTGGAGCAAAACACAGGAAGTGTGTGGAGACCACAGGAAGGAGACCATTATGTGTGGCCATGACAGGGCTTGCTGTAAGCTAGGCCCAATATTTCCGCTACGTCCACTATACCAGAATACCTAATGAATCATGCTCAGCACGCGTTGACACGCGCAAATGCATCAAGCTGGAGTGAAGGGTACATTTACCTATTTTACTAAACATACTTTGACATTATAACAGCATCTTTTTTTTGCCTTGTTTTCACACCCCCGCAGAAATTTCAATACCGTCCGAGATAATAGCAGCATCATGTTTTGGGGTCCCCATCCTGCTTGCCTGTGTGCGTTGTTTTGTGTAAGTAACGAGGTTATCAGTGCAGCTGGTGTAGGGAGTGTGGCCTTGCAGCGGCGCCTAGACATACTTTTCTAAGAGCCTTTGTTTTTCTAAATGGATGAACACAGGCAGAGAGAAAGAGAGAGAGGGGTAGGGAGAGAGACAAAGAGAGAGATAGAGAGGGAAAGGAGGGAGGGAGTCGAGGGTGAGAGAAAGTAATGGAGGATGATGGAGGAAGAAAGAAGGCTCATATTGGGAGACCTGGATGGTACTGAGAGTAAGAGGACGAAACAGAAAAGTGAAAGAAAAAAAGTGAATTACAGAGAGAGAGAGAGAGAGAGAGAGAGAGAGAGAGAGAGAGAGAGAGAGAGAGAGAGAGAGAGAGAGAGAGAGAGAGAGAGAGAGAGAGAGAGAGAGAGAGAGAGAGAGAGAGAGAGAGAGAGAGAGAGAGAGAGAGAGAGAGAGAGAGAGAGAGAGAGAGAGAGAGAGAGAGAGAGAGAGAGAGAGAGAGAGAGAAATGGATATATTCTATGACAGTAGCATCCCGTTGCATTGAAGAAACTTGTCACAGTGTATCAGCCGTGGTGAGCGACACCTCGCTGAGGGTTGTCTCTTAGAGGTAGCAGAGATTCAGCGACCTGACACAGGGCCCACACTTCCCCTCTCTGCCTGCCTGCCTGCCTGCCTGCCTGTCTGCTGCTCTGCCTGAACCAACTGACATGTCTGAACTGTCACACACACGCTCACTCACACCACCAACTCACGCCACCAACACACAGCATGCACGCCGTGAACACACAAAAACACACGCACGCACTCCCCGATTTCAACGACGCACGCCCAGCCTGATGTCACAAAACGTACACACACATATACCGTGACTACACAGACAAACACAGACGGAAGGCAAACACATCCGTCACACCCTATAGACTTCACCGTACATACTCACAGAGGTCCGGCCCCAAAACAGAAACACAACTTCCACATCCGAATCAGAAAGGGTTTTATTCGCCATGAAAGTTCGCATAGACAAGGAATTTACTTGGGAAAGTAAATTCCTTGGTGTACAAGTCTAACTATACTAAAGGTACAAAGTCTAACTAATACTAAGGGGCTAACGTAGTTAGACTTTGTACCTTTGGTATAGTTAGACTTGTACACCGCATGCGCTCGCACACACACTCAGTCACGCATGTGTTCACTCACTCGGACTGTTCTGGGAGCTTTGAATAATGGTCCACCTGCAGCGTTCTCACACGAAGTCTGTGGACATTCAAAGGCATACATCTACAGAAGAGACAGCCAGCACAGAATCCAGGGACAGAGAAAGGACAGTTTGTGTGTGTGTGTGTGAAGGGGTGTGGGTGTGTGTGTTCCCCCCCTTGAGAACAAAGCCCCTCTGTATCAGTGTAACCCTGCACTCCACTGTGTGCAACAGCTGGCCTCGTCAAGGCCTGGGGGTGAGGGGTCCAACAGGGAGCCCCACCCTGGCGTACATACCCCGAAACCACAACAGCCGGTAGACACACTACCTACCCAGCTGTATGAAATAATCCCTACGATCTAATATTACACAGGCTTCAATCGTGTTTTAGCACAAACACCCCAACTCATAACAGTGAATAGGATAACTCTAACCCTATCTGGCTAGGTTTCCTGATCCAGATTAAGATGTGTCATACTGCCTATTCCAGGGTTCCCACACCTCGTTCCACATCAAATTCTGTGACTTTTAAGGATCGTTTTCCCTCAAATTCAAGGACTCAACATTGCTTGTTTTGCTGCACAAATTGCAGGTGGTTATCTCCCACTGGAAAAGTGTTATGGCAGAGCCTGTTATGTCTGTAGGTCAGATACCATGGCAGTGGCCACTTTGGCCAAAGAACTGATAACCCAATCTGTGACATTGGAACGTAAAGTCACAGTACACACAATATGAAAGTTACTTGACAGGACAGCATTGGATTAGATGTACTGAGTAATGCGAGCGGGAGAGTTATCTTCACACATTTAAGATTATTCAGAGGACTTGAAGTTATGGAACTGTATACCCCCCCATTAAACAATAACTTCTACTGTATATGATAGAGGCCATACTGTATATCTCAACTGTGGATTCAAGTACTGAAAACAGATCCTGTCTTTCACTTTCAACTTGTAAGGTCTTATTTTACCTTTCTAGATTTCACAAACTTTAAAGGATTTTCAAGACTTGTGGGAACCTGTTATTCTGATGAGCAGAAACAATAGCAGGCTCTTTGACCATGGAGCAGAGCAGAAGGAGCTGCCTAAGATAGATCCATTAGTCTGGTCTAGGACGACCGCAGAACCACAACACTGCAGCCTCCAGGACAGGCGGGAGCCAACATGACAGTGGTATCAAGAACCAGGACAGGAACACAATCTGGGTCCTGTGGACCACATCTAATCAGGACGGGAACCGTTCAGACGGAGCAGCAGTAGGCTACCCTGGTCTGCCGTGTCTGCGGCCCTTCCCAGAGCAGTGTGTTGATGCCAGGCAGGCCAGCCTGCTAGCAGGGCTGGGGGTGGGGTGGGGGGCACACCCTGGGTCTCCTCGACTGGACAGCAGCCAACTACAACTCAACACCACCCGCTGTGGTCACCCCTCTCAGATTCATGGTGGAACATACTTTCATGACTGGCCACTCATGGGAAGAGGATTAGATGTGAAGATCTATACATCTACAGTAACAAACTATGTAAGATATCCTCCTAATATTGCTGTTCACAAGCCAAGCTGACAGTACTATGAAAACAGCTATGATCATAACAATACAATGCACTTTTTATTTATGATTGTGTATCAGATTAATTAGGTGGACATCCATCTTTTTCTTAAACACACACACACACAGTCAGACAAAGCTTCATGTAATTTACAAAAGGGTAGAAAGCATCGCAAACCTATGATATATTTAAGTCCTCATAGATGGAATAAGGCTACTTACACTGTATAATTAAGATGACAATAGACAGCAACAGTGACGCTTTCTCCATCATCAATTCCTGATGTAAAAAATATACGTCTTCCTCGAAAGGAGAGCTTCTTCTGAACCTTCGCGCCTCTTCTTGCACTTATTCACAACTCCAAAATCCAATTAATAATCGAAATTATTTTCCAACGCGGGGCATTGCAATAGAGGTCGCACTTTCGGACTCTTTTGCAAACTATTAATTGCTCCGGCCACGACGTAGTTAGAGGCAGCGTGTGTCTCCCAACCTCCTCAGGTCTCCTCTTAGTAATTACACTGTGGTATCGGCTCTTCGATGTCCTGCTGTCGCGATCGGAGAAGGTTCTTGGATGAGTGGAAGGGAGGGGTGGGGGAAAGGTACTAACCACGGCATGTGAAGAGCGCGGCGCTGTGTTCAAGACGCGCACTACACTTGTGCACCGTACGCTCAACCAATGCCGCCCCAGCTCACTCTCTGGCAACATCGAACGTAACTAGTAAATTAACACTTAGATAACACTTGTTTGTCTTGCTTTACTAAATAATAGGTTAAGGAAAGGGAAGTGACACCTGTGGGTAGGTGTGACTTTGGTGGTTTACAAAAATTGACAATAGCTCACAATGGTGTAATTAGATTTGATTGAGACAATAGAAGTCGTACTGAAAGCAATTCAAACAACCCCGAAATTAACTGACCATAGCAAAATTGCTATTTAAAAAAATTGGTATTTTAACCCCGATGAAATGTCAAATGTTCAGTACCCCCATTTGAACAGTATCTCTCAATTAATGAGCGAAAAAGGAGACTTTTAAACGTTGCTCATTTAAAAGTCCAAAACACTTAAAACTCTAACTTCTGAAGATTTCCCAAACATTTCTCCCAATCATGTTCTACAATTGCCAGGAATTCTTGGCTGTGGTGCAAACATTTCAATTGCTGTATGGTGGGGACACATGGGTGGGCACATGTCTTTGGGTGTGTCACACACACACACACACATTGAGTGTCAAAGTGGGGTGTATATGAGTATGGGCAACAGCTGTGAAGTCACAAACTTTCTACCTCAAGCCTCTCTAGGTTTCTCTTTCTTCAGGGAAGCATCACCAGCCTTCATGCATAAAGGGCCAGGTCAACGTGTTCGTGAAACAATTACAAAGAACATCCTTAAAATGATATACATCTGATAATAACACCCAACCTCAGTCTGTCAACTGACCAGGTAGTTCTGACTAATCTAGTTGACTTTCTCACCCCTCCCCGACACACACTCTTCTAGCACCTGTCTGAAAGTGACAGACACAGCAGCTGCTCTATAGTGACAGTCAGCCTCCACACACCATTGCCTTTGTCTCAGGGCAAACTGCTGACTGTTAAATACACACACACACACACCACTTTGACTTACATGTTGTCAGCTGAGCAGTTAAAGACCCATGCAAGCACACCTCACAGTAAAAGCACATTATTATACCTCGCTCACTGGGCACAGTGGTCTGTCACAAACAAGCAGAGAAGTTATCCAATTGTGCTTTCAAGTTGAAAATCAAGTAAATGTTAAATGTATCATACACTTTTCCCAATCAGTATATATATTTAAAAAAAACACACACACACATAAAAATTTGTCAATAAAAATGTGTCAATAAAAATTTGTCAATAATGAGTTGAAACATTAGTTTACATTTATTGAACAAATACAACAAAGATATGCAAGTATGTATGATGTGCAGAGTTATGTTTTAGTTGTTGGCTGCCGGGGTCAGAGTCTCAGTGGCAGGGGGTGGAGTCACAGCAGAAGGGGTTGGGGACAGCGTATCTGGTGCTGCTTTATTGGTTGATCCTGTAGGCACTTTAAGCTACGGGGACAACAAACCAGTGAGATTACAATATAAACTCCAGTTATGGTTGAGACAATTCTGAAAATCTGTGCAAGGATACCTTACCAGTTTCTCAGCTCGACTTCTAAGCTTCCTCCAGACTGTGTGATGAGCCTTTGAGGGGAGGAGGGGGACCGAACAGGGAATTATTCTCTTCTCTGACAGAAATATCCACACATAAAGGGGACATATAGCTCAATGTCTGCACCTAAACAGGTGTGTTATTGTACCTGTAGCTGTAGGGGCAGCGAGAGCCCCTGCACACGGCGCTGGAGACCCCAGGGACCCTTTCCCAGAGTGTGGACGGCCGTCACCTCGTACTGGGAGCATAGACCTGTCCTCGCCACTAGGGGGCCCCCAGTCAACAGCACATGGTCCCCACACCTAGAACACAGACAGTGGGGTCAATACAGGTTGGGTCTTAGGAGCATGGAGAAGTTTCTGTGTGTGTTGCGCAAGTGTGTAACAGACCTAAAATGACTGTGGACGTATCTATTTGTGTCTGGGTCTCTCACCTGTAAAGTGTCACTGTGCCTCTATCGCTCTGCGCTGCCTTCTCCTCCACCTCCTCCTGTTTACACCTGCACACGCACACACACGTATTACAAGACTGTACTCACATCATTTCTATAGAGAAAAAGACAGAGAAAAAAAATCAACTATACGACAGAGAAACCGAGAGAGAAAGGGAAGGAGGGTACCTGCTCTGGGAGAAGACCTCCAGGGCTACAGAGGGTGCCACCTCCAGAGGTTCCCAGGGCAGGTCCCGGTGGATCAGCTGCTGGACTCCCCGGGTCAGGGACCTCAGAGACTCCTGGGGGGGGGGCAGATCAGACCAGACCATGTCTACAAGACATCCTAAAAACGGCACTGACACAAAAGGAAAAACATGGATGAAAGAGCCCCCGCGCACCTCATTGGGTTCCCATGAGTCTAACTGTGGATCCAGCACCACATCACAACAGAACGCTCCTGCCGTCACTGTGGAGAGAGATGGAGACAGGGAGGCGTGAGGGACAAACACTGCTGCATAATATCCCTGGTATATCAAATGGTACTTAAGCAGGGTTCTAAATTAACTTTTTTGATCACCAGCCAATTTGGCTGGTAACTTTCTAAAGTTACCAGCCAATCAGAATTTCCACTAGCCAAATTCTTTCCGGTGAAAATAAGAACAACTAGAGAGGGTACAATTTCTGGGGAAATTGTAGGGTGTGCTTGCTTGCGTCGGTTGTACAGGGATTTTAATGCAATTTTTACAACTGATATTCCTGTATATTTTATATAAAAATGCATAGGGCCTACTTATTATGCATAAATATTACATAGATTTAAAAGCATCTTTTTTTGCTGCTCATTTACAACTCAAAATACGAGTGAAGTGTAGAATGAAATATGATGTCTTCTCATTTCCCCTGCAAGAGGCAGCCTCATAGCTGAATCAACGAATACATTTGGCAGACCGGTGTAAAAATGGACCTAATCTCTATGACTTAAACGTCCTTTTAAGTTTCCCCTTCTCGTGATATTTTCAGGCATTTAGCCTACTCATATTGCATTCATTCATTAATAAAGAACCACCTTTGAAGATTATTCTACGACGTTACCGGCAGAAGATAGAATCGCGATTCAAACAGTACCATCTGCTAGCTGAAAATATGCCCCCAAAAACGTAAATAAGCTTGACATTTATTTAGTGGAAAATCGCTCATTCATAAAAAGCTCACTGGTAGCGATCATTGTCAGTAACAACGCAAAATGCGATATAGCCCTGTGTGGAGAAGCTGCCCCGGTAAATTCTACTACTACGGTACAGTACTAGACTACTGCTGTATTCGTCTCGGTAGCGATTGCGTTGGTTGAATTGGATTTAACGTTCCGTTGTACGGTTTAGGCTGAAATTAATTATTTTCATGAACAGATTGACAAAGTTTAGGCTGTGGCAATGAAGTTCAGGTTAGTAGTCAGATAGTTTCCCTATTGAAAGACTTTTGAGTAAGGGGAGTGCCGAACATGTTCTGTCGCCGTTTGACTTAAACAGCTGAGGAGTTTTTGTTAGCTACTCACACTATTGTCTCGGGTAGGCTACAGCGTTGCAGTGAGCTACACTGGTTTGAAACCACAGGTAATGGTAATTTCACCAACAAATCGTTTACTAATGTCAGAATAAATCATACAACAAAAATGTATATGTGAGAAATGTTTATTTTAAGGATTGAAAACAGATACATCATAGACCACTGTAGTATGTGTTGCCCGGGCAACACAGGCTAATGTCATGATGCTAATACTTCAGTGAAATAGTAGACTACTGTTTCCGAAAGTAGATGTACTTCCTTAATAATATCAGCTTATATTGTACATTACACATCACAATTGTGTGTCATATCACAAAGTAAAATGAGTAAATAGTTATCACCCTAGCCTCTTTGCTTGTGGCGTTTCTGCAGCTGCCTTGCAGTAAAGCTATAGTTAGCCTAGCTATCCCCCAAGTTAACAGATGCGAAACGAATGTTCTGCCAAAGGTAGTCACGCGTGTTTTCGTGACGTTAGTGACGTTAGTAACGTCAGTGACTGTGGCTAGCAAATTAGCCACCGTTAGCTTCACTTTTCGCCACAAAAACTTAACTTAAGCCTAAACCATGCAACGGAACGTAAATTCCAATAGAAGCAACTCAATCGCTACCAAGACGAAACTTTTGACACCGTTGTCTATGTAGGCCAAATATTGACTGAGTTTTAGGGGGGCAAAAAGAAATAAAAATAATAATAATATATATGTGAGAGAACAAAGGTTGTGCTCTCGCCGAAGGCTTGAGCACACCCAATTATGAGTTTCACTGAATGCATTTGATCATTGTATTAACATTGTTGGCATGAAAAACACAGAAAATGAAGTAAAATGAAGCACAGAAGTATGATGCAAGGGTATGTGAAATCACCAACACGTGACTAAGGACACGATTTATTGTAAATGGCTAAAACGTCCATTCGCGTCATGATGAGATTGACTCCTGCCCATGCCGTAACGTTTTGTCCTAAGCAGGCATTAATTAAACTGACCTAATATACTCTTTATTAAGAACAGTGTATTTACATTACACTAGACTGTGTCAGTAAGCAACATAATTTTTCTTATGCGTAGACTACATGCGGCAATCCTTACAAAACATGACAACATTTTCATTGTCAAACACAAGCCATTCCAGACCCGTCAGCCATTTGGCATTACATTGTCTTTTCTTCGTTTCTCTAGTGCCATCAATATCCTCATCCCCTGCCTCGTTCCTTTTCTCGCCCCCAGAAGTTTGTCCTAACCACCGCCGCATTAAGTTAACTTTTTACTTTACTTTACTACTCTAGCTAGCTCTTATTACCTCCTATGATCCGCTATGCTTCGTTTGACTTCTTCCTTGTGTTTTCTGGTGGACGCTCCGTTCGTTTCCACGGTTTCTCGCGCCGGTTTCACTTCAACTGTGCGCAGCCAATGGGCGTATGAAACATTATCACGTAGCATAACGGCACAGTGTTCATGGGAAACTTAGGAAGTACTGCCAGGGGGATAAATGACCGAGAACCATGCCGAGAACAGAGCCTTATGTATCATTCATCTAATGCCTCATGTATCACCGGCCAAACTGGCTGGTGCGTTTTTATTAACACCCGCCAAAATGAATTTTAACCTGCATTTGGCAGGTTGGCGGGTGTTAATTTAGAACCATGTACTTAAGTATTCAGACCTGTGTGTGTGTGTGTGTACGTGTGTCCAAGGACAGTACCTGGCACCTCTAGGATTGGGAGCAGCTCCACCGTGAAGTCTTCCTTAAAGGCATCTTCCAGCACCTGGCCCAGCAGGCCTGCACATGACCTCCAGTACGCCTGGCCAACAGGAAGGGGAGGGAAGACTTACAGAGCAGCCAGGCACATCAGTTAAACCAGACCAACGTCTTAACTTGGTACAGTGTCTGGTATCCCATGGGTTGTCCACCATCACGAGAGACAGGTAGATACCTGACAGTTTGACCGACAGACAGTGGCAGTCAGTACCTGGTTGACAAGCTGGGGGTCGGAGTCTTTGAAAGTGAGCAGGGAAAGGGCGCAGGACTGGGTGAGGGGCTGGTGCAGGGGCCAGGGCGCCCCATCCACCAGCGCCAGGGCAGAGTTGGTGACATGCCACTCTGTCAAATCTGAGAGAGAAATAAAGAGCCAGTCATTGTCTTATTCAGACACAGCCAACATCTGAAGACCAATCCCTTCTGTGCATACACACACACACACACACACACACACACACACACACAATTTTGTTTACTGAACTTACGGCGTGCACAACTGTGTGGAGTAGACATTCCCTTGTTCATGACCAGCAGGGTCCCTTGCAGACCTTTTACTTGCAGGGTCACCTCTATCTTCTCCGTGCGGGGATACAGGGCGCGTTGCCGAGCCTGTTCACGGGAGAACACCGCGCTGCGCTGTACTTGCAAGTCGGTGGCCAATGGACGGACAGCCGCTACGCTGGACGCCAGACCTGAACGATGCCAGGAAGTAATACGCGATTAGAGGGTTATTCTAAACGTTTCAAGCAGTTTGAGCTTACTGCCCACCCATCCAAAAAATACTAGCTAGTTAACGCTTCTATTCCCAGTTGTTTTCACACCTGACTGTAGAATTACAAATAATACAGGCTTTAAACCACCTAGTGTGTGCTAGCTAGCTAAAAACATTTTGTCAACGTTTACTAGATTGGCCAAGTTCACATTTAGCATCAGACACACCGTCGACCTCATCTCACAATTTAAACATATTTATAGATTTGTATGATATTAAAATAAGGAAACTCCAAGGTCACACAGGGAATATCAGCGCTAGCTCGCTTTCTCTGGCCAGCTAGCTCTTAGCTGGCATTGCAGTTCTGCAGAAAAGGGATGGTGTACTTACGGCGCAATAGAAGATGACACATGGTCCTCCTACACGACATGGTGTAATATTCCCTGTACAATTACTTAAATTATTTAATAGTTCGATAGCAAAGCTGAGCATGGAAAATATTTCTGTTTTCTGTAGTTGACTTTAAGCTACAGAAACTGTCAAAAGGACGCCATGCGTACTCTGGTGCAAGTCTTATTTATGTCCGTGTTGTATGTCGGGCTAGTGATAAGAGTTCCAGTCATCAGCCATTTGTAGAGTGGAGGCTGTTCTACAACATGGTCAGTAGGGGTAGCTGTTGCTGTATTTCAGAGATTTCCTCAATTTGATTTAGTAACTGTTGTCACAAAAATATATCTTTTAACAGTTATTTTCAACTCCAAAGCACTCCACCTTTCCACCCGGGCACCCACACCTCCCACTCACTCCATTAGTGTCCCTGTCATTCTCCCCTTCCTGTTCTCTCTCGACAGGTGCTGCTATGAAATGTCTTGACTGTCTGTGCCAATAAGCTGCCAGGGTGAGGTAAAATAATATCTAGGTTGGCTACATCATTCTTAAAGTAGGAGTAAGGACATGTTTGTTTCCACAACTTGATAGAGTTCCAGGACTGTAATACAGGCTATGTGACAGATGCTTGTATTAGACTAGGATAAGTAGTTGGCATTCATTAGCAGGAATGTCTGCTAATGGATCTCAGACATTGGGCTGGAGAACAGAGCTAGATCCAAACGCAATAAATCAGACTGAGACCACTGTATCTTATTTGTTCCATAAAGTGTGGAGGAAAACCAGTATGTATATACCGGCCTGGCATCCTATGAAGTTTTATGAATCATCTAGTATGTATTTCAGTCTTGTACGCATTGTTTATTAGCATTACTGATCTATGGACACACATGCACACCATAGCATAGCGTTTATATCCTGGGTCCTATCTTGTGTCGTAGCTGCTTCTGTGGACGTCAACACCCTGATTCATTGATAAATCATGTCTGGTGATACCATCAGTCACTGTACTTCCTGTAATTACATGGCCTGTGCCGTCTCCCAAGTCAACTTGTTGTTGATCCTCAGGGTCTCTGTCTCCAGGGCCTCAGCAGGTTTAGGGCTCACACTTCCTGTTCCTGAATACAGGATTAACACAGAGGCCTGTGTTATCCAGAGCGATTTACAGTAAGTACAGGGACATCTCCCCAAAGCAAGTAGGGTGAAGTGCCTTGTCCAAGGACACAACGTCATTTGGCACGGCTGGGAATCGAACTGGCAACCTTCAGATTACTAGCCCGACTCCCTCACCGCTCAGCCATCGGACTCCCACTCTGACTCCAACATTTGACCACACTATATATGGTGATATAAAAATCTCACTGTGAAAATGTGCGTAGTGACTAATGGATTAGAGGTTGTGTAGTGTGCATACGCATATTATGTAAAGATTTCATAAAGGGTCTCAAATGAGCTTATCAAGCCTTTGGCTTTGTTTGAATGCATAAAGTTCCTGCTTGGCTCCGCCCACTGGACTAGTGGCAGGCCGTTAAGTTTAGAGTTGTAAATCAAATTCCCTATAAAGGGAATAAATTGAAATTCCCTATAAAGATTTGATAGCTAGCTAAGAACTTACCAGCCATAACACCAGTGCTGAAGACCAGCTGTCACATCCAAAGATGCTTTTAATCAGTGGCGATTGTTTTGTTTCCCAGGACAAATGCCTTTTAAGAATAGTGAGACCTTTTCAAGTTAATTTATTGAGGTGCTAAAATAAAACAGTTTTACCATGTCTCCACAGTTGAGCGCAATGTCCTGTACAAGTAGAAAATCTGTAGTCAGCGATTAATGTAATGAGACAAGGCAACTAATTGACCCACAGACAGAGTCTACCATTAATTGTGTCATACATCTATATGTCTGTCCGACTAAGGTTTGGTTGTACACATTCAACAACAGTGGAACAGGAAAGTCCAGACTGAAGTAATCAACACACTCACACTAAACCAATTCACTTTTGATCGTTTCACCGCTTTTGCCACAAGAGCTAGTAAATATTCTGAGTTTTGCGTTTGTTGCGCTTGGTTGGTGGACTCTTTCCCTTCGATCCTCCGGGTTACTGCAGACTGCAGGTGGAGCAGCATGGCTTGTCTCGGTCAGGCAGGGAGGACGAGTCCATCTGCCTGACGATCTCGGTGAACAGCTGGTCCACCATGGTTTTGCTCTTGGCTGAGGTCTCCATGAAGGGGCAGCCCCAGTCCTCAGCCAGGGCCTGGCCCTCGTCACACGACACCTCCCTCTCGTCCTCCAGGTCCACCTTGTTCCCCACCAGCACCACAGGCACGCGCTCGAACCTAGAGAGAGAGAGAGAGAGAGAGAGAGACAGAGAGAGAGAGAGAGAGAATTCATGATTAAGAAACGGTATGTATGGTACATAGAACAAGGATAAATGCCATTCCTGAGATCACAGGTTCAGAGGTGACCATTATTACGAACAACAGAGGTTTTCTGACATCGTGATCACACACACTGGCTTCTACACTGACCCGAGGAGCGCCGTCTGGGAGGAGAAACAATTCTTAAGCTGTCCTTAAGAGCCTTACGCCTGCTCTGCAGGGCACCATCTAAGGTTCAGAACAGCATGGCTGGCACCCACAAAGTACCCTCCCCTTTCACACCTCATGGCCCCGAATGGCATCATGCTGTTATGCATTAAAGCGACCAAAGCTTTTCCACGGCGCATGGTGCTTTCGCTCCATTGTTCGAATCCTTTCCTCTCATCTCGTCACTTTCCTGCCGTGCGCTCCAGCTTGTCTCACGGTGTCTCAGGGTCCCCCAAAGCTCTTCCCCGGACGTGTCGCTGACAGTTCACATCAGAGTAGCCTCTCTCAGGCGGCAACACGAACAGGGAGGAACGGGACCGCTCGTTGAATAATTGACCACATCTAATGGGAAGTTCTCAGAGAGCCTGTGAACGCAGCGCTGGGCTCCCTGTTACAGACACCTCCTCCTGCCTGGGAACCCGCCGGAAGGGGGGGGGGGGGGGGATTTTGGTGTTCAAGACAATCTGCATGTTGCTGATGGGAGAAACGATCCAGATTTCCGCTGGCGAACGATACTTTCCGTTTTTTTCATGAGGTCTTGGAATACAGACCGTTTGTTGGATGGACAGAACAAATGATTGTTGTCTCGGACGTTGCGTCGCCGGGAAAGGATCGATCGGGGCTCCTGGGAAACGGTGTCAGAAAGGAGAACTCGTGTCTCCAGAAGGAAGGATCTCCACGTGGTGGCTCTGCTCACAAGTGTCTCTCTGACTCAGGAGTGCTGAGTCATGGAAGAAGCTGGGAGCATCATCACTGTTATTCTTATCTGCAATTGGGAAACAGGAAACTATATAGATAGAGAAAGAGAGGCTGGTAACCAAGAGTGGATTCACCTGGCATGCACACAACATAACACAACACACACACACACTTACACACATGCAGACAATGGTGCAGAATGCTTTGCTTTTTACCAGCGCTAAGCATGTGTCACTTTGGGAGTCTTGCAGCCTAGAAGGTGTGAAGTGTGTAGGAGGAAAGTGCCACACAGACAAAATGTCATGTGGCAGAGATGCTGGAGAGGCTCTAAATATAGCTGGCCAAGCAAGCGCCACCTAGAGGAACTGCACAAGAACTGCAGCTGATCCAGTCACCAGATACAAACTGTATGTGCACACCTATGATATTGCATATCTACCCAGTTGTTGTGTGTAGGTATATAACTGTGGAGCTACGAGCCATCATCGATTGTCTCTGCTGTACAAAAGATCCTCTGGTCTCAGTTATATCTGGGATTGGAAGCGGTCTCATGTGAAAAGCATCGCTCCAGCCGAGAGGCAAAGACGGATGCATCGTAAAACGTCCACACTGCAGATGCTCACAGCCACTGTGCGAGATGAACACACGTGATGGAAAAATGTTTCCTGACTTCGGCTAAAAGGGAAAGGCTCCGTTCTTTGGCCATTTCACCCTCATGGCAGCTTGCCGTGGCCAACGGCTTTGACGAGAACTTCACAAGCAAGCAACCTACACCGTGAACTCGACACCAGCTTCACAATCCTCTGTGCAATTCTACTAATTACAGAGCAGCACACAGTCTCTCTACAGCTCAATGGCCCCCAGGCCTGGAGCTGCTATTGTTCTTTGGCGTTCATATGTCCTTAATTAACAGGGAAACTGGCCTACGCAGAAAACAGTCCTCACCACTGGCTTAGCTGTTAGTACAGTGACGCAAGCCACTGTAGATGGCAGAGTTGGAGAGTAGAGAATATTTGTATGGTCTCAAGGGATGCAGTTACTTATAGTTTCACACGCCCCCCCCCCCCCCCCCTTCTCCAACCCCCCACCGAGCAACTGCTTCTGATGGAGTCTTTCACAGTGACTCCAACTCTTGTTGAAGATTTATGACGCAGGCCCGCACCTACTTTGAAAGGCTATATTTTCGAGGCACTTAACGGCAAACCAGGACACCTCCAAGAAAATAGGTTTCTGTGTAAAGAGCCGTGAAAAAAGGGAGAGAGAGGGCTAGTAAAGACAGAATATGCAGAGGATACAGAAACCTGTTTTTGTCAGTGTGAGCCCGTGTACTGCTGATGTGAGTCGGGCCATAGCACACAGTGGGTGCGTGGAATACAGTAGCTCTGTGAGGAGTTCAGAACTTAGGTAAAGATCTTTATCACCAGTTTCTAAGCCGCTATACTAGAGAGATGCAGAAGGAATCCTGTCCAAGCGATTATTTCGCAAACAATGACTGTTCTCCTTTGGCACCTCACTCGCTGGCCCGTGAAGTACAGTCAGACCAGGATATGGGTTGGGCCTCAGTGTTTAGCAGTTCCCCCCTGGGAAATGTTGTTTCAGTCTCCATCCCATTCCTCGTCTCTATACACTTAACGGCTCACTGTGAACATGCTGTTATTAGACACAGCATCAGCACAGCGTGAGAAGCCTCTGATGTGCTGGGCAAACATTGGCGCTCCACCCGATACAATCATAAACCTTAGCAAGCTTCGGAGGAAATCATTAAATCATTAGGTGGCACACCCAGTTTGGATTTCCCTGTGAGGGCTTGGTTTATTTGGTTCTTCTGTGGAGCATTGCAGTTGGGGGTTACACCAACAGCATGTACTCTGATGTAACACAGACACTAGCCACTGTCTTTGTCTGAGATGTGTAGACTTGCTTTCCTGAGAATCTCCCTGGGTTATAACGTAACAGACCAAGGATTTTTTGGTTTGGTTTGCAGGTACCTGGGTTTGAATCCTGTTGGTCACATTGAAACAGAACAGCCTTGATGGTACCTCTCTCCAGCTCCCTGTTGCTTTCTGTGTGCCAGGAGTTAAAATGTTCCTCATTGCTCACTAATGGAGGCCTGATGTCTTCTTGGCTTCCAGCTGAACACAATCCCATTAGGTTCTGGTGAGTTTGCAGAACTCAGCGTGATGTGATTTCTGCTCGCTGGCTCAGCACTTGCTGTTATTTTAGGGGGAAAATCCCCTCTCAGAGATGAATGGAGATATTCATGAAGACACTTTCCTAAAAGGTATAGTGCGTGCTGGTTAGCTCCTCGCCAAAACAGTACAGTTACAAAGACACAAATACACCCACACAAACTTATGACACCTGCTCAGTCTAGGAGTGCTGTAATTTCCTTTTTCATACTCACCTTTTAACCCTGATAATCTGATCTCTCATTGGCTTGATGTCCTGAAAACTTTGTTGATTGACAAGACTGTAGACCAGAATGAAACCTTGTCCGTTTTTGATGTAAAGGTCTCTCATAGAAGCAAACTGTTCTGTTCCAGCGGTGTCGAGAATCTCCAGCACCGATGGAGAGGAATCCACCTCAATCTCTTTCCGATAAAAATCCTCAATCGTAGGGTCATACTTTTCGATAAATGTTCCAGTCACGAACTGAACCGTGAGGGCGGACTTTCCCACGCCACCACTGCCGAGCACCACCACTTTGTACTCGCGCATTGCGCTCCAACGCAATGTGATCTGATCAAAGCTCAAAATACAGTGGCATCGTACATCGGATCTCAAAGCATTGCAATATAGTACAATGCATATATCATGACATTGACAAGGAAAGGCCAAGTCAATTGAGAAATACAATTCCTACTCCACGTCTCATCAAAAGCAAATAAACCGATTAAGAAAACACGAGAAAACAATATTATTAAATAGTGACTTAAATATGCGGCACAATTGTATAAACTTCCTGTCCTTCAAATTTATAGCAGTCTTATGCGCGTAGTTTTCTTTTGCACATGAGCAGTATATATGGTGCCCCTTCTAAATCGGATCCCTAATAGCGTAAACTCGCCTCTTGACTACGTCCTTCAGTCGCCATTTGAAGGAAAAAATAACGGACTCCGTGTTGTCTAGGCTCCTTTGCGAAGATGCCAGCCAGAGACACATTTAAGCAGGACCACAAACCCATATTGCTCGTGCGCGTTTTGCACAGCAGGATACTCTGCCGGTGTAACACTGACATCTTTAGACGGGAGAAAGCATCGAACCAGGACTAGGATGCTAACTGTTGAACTGTAATGTAAACGACATTGGATGCTTTTTCTATGACAGCAAATTGGTCTTTCAAATGGGTCGTGGCTAAGAGACTTGCTGTTTGTTTATATAGGCCTAATGAAAAACAACATGAACAACCTAAATTTAAAAATAAATATAAATGAAAGGATAACAAACAAACATTGAATAATAGCAGAACACACACATCAAACAATACCTTGCTTATAAGTCTATATGTTACGAGCTTTGTCGGTTAAGAATTATGTTCAATATGCACGACCATTAACCTGCACCCACACATTTAATGACGCAAGGCTGGAAACAATCTGATCCGTGAGTCTCTGGCCTGGACCGAGAGGATATAGGTAACCGTGACGTCATCGGGATACCGATTTCATGCAAGTGTATGGCAATGATGTATATCAACTGAAGATGTAACTGTCTTTAGACATGGAAACAAAAAAAATTACGGGAATTGATGACGTACACAAATATGAATGCTTATTGCATCTCATCCTGTTTTGCTTTTGTTTACATGTACAAGCTAGTAATAAGCATGCGTTTGAGGCCAATGTATCTAGCGCCATCGTGTGACATACAGTTGCAACTTTTGAATAATCTGATATATAACGACTTTTGCAATTAATTCTCACAATGTCCCCTTGATAAAAGCATTTGTTAATCGATACTAAACAGATGAATGGTCCACCCGACAAACAGTCTTTCATTTTCTTTATTTCTTTCAATAAATTTTACACTATCTTGCTGGAACCAAAACATTTGACTATAGTAACATAAAGTAGCACAAAATATATGCACAAATCAAACATTGAGAAATGGTTACATTGAAACTAAGAATCCAATGAGGGTCTTGTTGTCTGTTTATGTTTTAGTTACATCTTCGATCGGATACTGCATCTCGGATGGCATAGCAGTCACAAGTGATGGCCAGACCCTCCGGTTATGAATCGCACCCACACCACCAGGTTCTGAACTGGAACAGGACACACGCCGGATTCCTGTACTCCAGTCAACTCTTTTGGCTTCATAATGGAAATGTTCAAAGTAAAAACAGAAACAATATAATATATATTTATATAGATATATATTTTTGTTCAACTGAGAAGTCACTTCAGTGGAGACCCAGTTCACAACCTTTTTTTTCCTATTTTAAGAGCTCTGGAACATGAAACCTTAAGCACGATGGACTAAAGATAAGGCAAAGTGTTTGGATAAGCATGTCTGCTCAGTTGACCAACTGCTCAGAAAGTGCTTACATTTTCCTGTTACCATCAATCAGTCATTGTCAACACATTTCAATACATTACAGTTCATTTCAATACAATTCATTTCCATTCATAATGCTTGGGTCCACTCACACGGACCCAAACTGAGGACAACCTGAAGTTTGTCTCATGTGCAGACTTTTTTTTGTGTGTTTTTCAGTATAACTAAAAACATTCAGTATGTTATCATGTAGTCCTAAAAACAAGGTGAGTTTCTTCTCATGCAGGATGCTTAATGAAGATAATTTACTCATAGTAGTAACTGGTAGTGATTAATACACAGAACGACAGTGTTGCCGACGTGTTGCTAAGAGTGCTAGATCCTACAGGAATCTGCACATCAGTCACATATTACATTTTCTTTTACAGGAAGAAAGTGCAATCCATAACTCTGATGGACCATCAAGCATACAACTTTGATTAACCATTGCCTCTGGTGCTGATAAAACCAATGGTCCTTTCTTAGGGGTTTTTACATCTTAACTAATTAATAGACAATTCACTTTTTTATCCTACAGAATATTGGTAACTTTGCCTAAGTGTTACAGATACACCTTTATAGAGGCTGTTAAATGCTAATGAAAATATTATGTCATTAAAATCTCAACAAATAATAAGAAATATTCAAATCTGCTTTACAATCTAGCTTGTGTACAGTGTTCTAGAAAAAAAAAGAATCAACTTAACAATTACATCATTTACAAAAATACCGAACTTTAGTAATTGCAACTTTAGGTTGCCACAGCAACAACTTAATATCGTTATGAAATACTATCATACTAGAGTGAAAAGTACATCCTTTTAAAATCGTCTTATTTTTTTTCTTTTTTTTGGTAAAATGTCATCTATACAATAAACATTTTAGTATTTTTATATTTTTTTTACGATACAAGCAATTTCAGAGCCTTGCTCATTACTGCAATGCGATGACCTGTGTTGATGACAAGGCGAGAAAGATCCAGTAGCTTTCTATTGGTGGCTTATAAGACTCCACCCCTTAACCCTGACCAGCTCCTCAGTTCCTGAGCTGCCAGACTAGACCTTGAGAAGGGACCACCGTGCAGAATGCAGCACAGCTCAATAAATTACATTCATTTCCAAATATAATAGGTTACAACATAGTTCCAACTAAAATTTGACAAAGTAAAATAAGATAAATTACAACAAAATATATCTTTTTTTTTTTCACCACACCAAAAGTTACATTAAAACTGTAACTTTTGTGAAGAAAACCTTAGTAAAAGTGAATGAAAAACAAAAGGAAACGTAAGCGTCAAGACCAGTGCCCTATTTTGCTGAACCAGATGTGTCTTGTTGTGGATTGTCTATGTAAATCCAGCACCATGAATAAACATCATGATTCTGATCAAATTCTTTTGAACACAAACACACACACATTCCCCTCTCTCTCTCTCTCTCTCACACACACACACACACACACACACACACACACACACACACACACACACACACACACACACACACACACACACACACACACACACACACACACACACACACACACACACACACACACACACACACACACACACACACACACACACACACACACACACACACACACACACACACACACACACACACACTCCCTTCCCCTCTCTCTCTCTTTCTCTCTCTCACACACACTTCCATGCATGCACAAGCTCACATACACTCTGTGTAATACTACAGACATTGAATACACTGCCATAAAGACAGCTAATATAGTATGGAGGTTGGTTTAAAACAATGCTAGTACGTTTTAAAACATATTGGCATGTAAATAACTGATTCTATCGATAGTCTTGACACACATACCTTGATAGTTACATCAAACAACACAATTTGAAATTTATATAGAATACACTGCTATGACCATGAATATAAACTCTCAAAATAAGAGACATATGTTACGTACACACACACACACATCACAATACATCTTCTGTGTCACTTTTCCCATGTAAACTACTTAAAACCATGGTAACAATGAATATTACATCATGAAATATTCAACAAACATTCTAGCAAGCTAATCCTAATTTGACTGTTGTCTCTCTTTGTATATATATTTTTTTAAGTGACAAAATAACTGGGTGTGTTGGTGAACGACATCTACAATGACATGCACAGCACACGACTGTTCATGTTTTCTGTAGTTTTGGAGCTTTGCTTTGACCAACCTGTTTCTATCCTGCGGCAAAAATCAAGATTCTCCGGATGCTTATGGTGGTAAAGGATTTTTTAGGCACTTCTACTGTTTCTCGAATGGAACAGGATTATCGGTGATAGCAGGGTTGACGACTGACAGTCACAGATAGCCCTCCAGTCAAAGTTCAAGTCATCTCACTTGACGAGGATCGTCGAATGCACCTTTCGAGTCTTAGCACTTGTTTTACCCCTCTGTGACACCTGCCACCCCTTCCCCTCCCCTCCCCACCCCACCCCAGGCCTTGTCCTGTGTTGAGGAGCTCGGAGGCCTTGGCAGGGGCCTCTGGGGGCCCCGGGTCAGTCTGTCCCCAGACCTCCAGGCCCTGCCACACTGCCAGGGCTGGGCTTCACCACAGCCTCCTCCAGCCCTTGGCACAAAACACCGGCTGGCCAGAGGGCCTCTACTCCACCCCCCCCCCCCCCCCATGACTCCCCCAGATGAGCACACCCCCTACCGCCACCCCCCCTCCCCCCCTTAACCCAGCACCTATTCTAAAGACAAAACTGAACGGGGCACTGATAAAACAAACTAGAGCCCCCCCAGGTGTCCTTTTCAGCAGGAGATGTGGACAGCAGACATGGCCTGGCTGAGGTGGTTGTAGAGTCGTTCCTCACCCAGACTCTTACCTCATCTGTGCTCTCAGTGATGGGGACTTCATGTTTGGCAAGATTCATATCGTTTGTTGTCTTTACACCCCAATATCTTATGTTGGCAAGTGATTCCCATGATAGACACAGTGTACCACAGCATCTTAAAGGGGGGTAGGGGGAGTGTGTGTAGGTGCATTTGGGTGGGAGTGAGTGTGGGTGGAGGAGGGGGGGGGGGGGGTTGAGCTCCATTATCACTAGGACAGTCCATTTAGTAAACACTGAGCTCATTTTGCCCTGCGACATTAATATATGTATATATTTCTTTTTAAAGAAACAAAACTTCAGCTTGGCCAAAGCACCAGGAGTAACTGGTATAATTACATTGAGAGGGGGGTTCTCTGTGACGTTTAAAACAATGAAGCACTTGACAATAAGCACTATGTCTCTTATAGTGCAAATAAGGAGTTCTCAGGGGTGAACATTTGTGCAGATGTTCCTCGTCTCTGAACAAAATATGAAAAGAGGGACCCACATTGTTTTGGAGAAGAACAATCATCAAAAGAAACTCGCCACCTCCGCCTCTATGGGTCTATGTAGAACTGTACATTTTCTTTTTGTCTTTTTCATGTTAATAGTTTTTCTAGCAATACATATACATCTTCTTCTTCTTCTTTTTTTTTTTTTCTTTCTTTCTTCTTCTCCTGTGTATCTTACACCAGCACTCAAGTCTTATGGTTAACTGTTGAATGACACTCTTAGCATGCAGGTTGCTGTACCTCTAGCTGTGAGGGTTGGTAGTATTTACATAAGAACTGTTTGGGTCTTCTTAGTGCAGCTTCTTGACACGCCATTTCGTGCCTGACCATTACTTCAGGATTATCTGAGAAAGGAAAGAGAGAATAATTGATGAGAGAAATTATTTTACTTTGCAAATAACGCCAATCATTTTCTCAGGCTACTTAGAAGCCACTCCACACAAAACCTATGTGCAATGTACACCCTGCAAAGCCACTGCTCACACTAATAGAATGGGGCAGGGCAGATGACGTCTACAGAACGAGGAGGATTCTGGTGTCCGACACAGACTGAGCACACTGAGTTGGCTGAAGGTCTGAACATGTTGGGCTGGATGCCAGAGAGTCAGAATGAGACGGCGAGAAAGACAAAAAAGAGATGAATAGAGATTAAAAAAGAGGACATGTGGCTGTCGCAAGTAGGGGAGCCAGCTGATAGGCTGGACCTGGTGCCCATCACAGGGTGTCCAGCGAGGCTATTGGCCGAGGGAGGGCTGGGGGCGGGGGGTGAAGGAAGTCGGCTCCACAGCGTACCACGGCACAGGCCAGAGGCATGCAGGCAGACAGGCAGGCAGACAGGGAAGTAGAGCACACAGACCACTGAGCTGAGGGGAGAGCCAACACCACGTGGAGGAGGAACAATGGAGGGATGAATACGTATCTTTTTTTTTTCTTTTTTTTACACAAACATTGGTGCAACTAGGTGTACAACTAAGTGTGCTTCCCCCCCCTGTGCTTGGTAGCATTTTAAGCATGCTGACCGGACATGTGTGGGATCGTTATGGAGGGTGGGATGTGATCCGGGTGTCTGCCCAGAGGACCGGTCAGCCCTGCTGCTCTCCAACAAGACCTTCTCCGGCTGACCTGCACGCCTGCCTGTACAGCCAGCAGAGGGCGCCACAACCTCAAACCTTGGAGGTGATGGATGGTTCCGCTTGCGGCTAAGACAGCGAGTCTTATTAATATGACCCAGACAGTGCGATATGGGCCTGGCTAGCTGGGAGTCTAAGTATGACTAAAGTCATGTGTTAACCAGCTCACAGAGACAGTGACTCAGCGCTGATGAGATTCCCATCAGGGGCCTGTGGTGGCAGCCATCTGGGACAGAGAGCTTGTTCACTCACACACACACACACGCACGCACGCACGCACGCACGTACACAAACATGTGCAGCGAGGGGAGTTAAGGGTGAGGGAGGGGGGTTGGGAGGTCTTGACACACACACAAACGCGCACACACAAAAGCACACACACACACACACACACACACACACAGAGGTAAACAGACATAAACACACACGCATACACACTTGTCTGTTTGCTCAATCAGCATTCTGGGCGGATGCTGTGTCCTACAGGGAAGGGGAATGGAATGAGAAAGAGCGAGAGAGAGCGAGAGACAGCTGTAAGGGAGAGAGAGAAAGGGAACAAGAGCCAGAGAGAGAGACAGCGAGAGAGGGAGGGAGATGAGCAGACAGACATCGGCGTTGCTCCTGCTCCCAGTCCCACGCATGCATCTTTAACAAGGCGCCCTGCTCCCCGCTGCTGCAGCCAGTCACTCACAGGAAGCGGCACTGACTCACAGGAAGTGAGCTCACTGTTAGCCAATAAGGGGGAAGAGCACAAGGAACCTCCCAAAGGGATGAATGAGTAGTCAGATCCGAGTGTTCAACCACAGTCTACAGCAACATCGCCTGGTGCTCAGGGTATTCTTGTGTCGCTAATAAGACACATCTCATCCTCTAAAGTGAGATCGCAGATTGTAAATAAAACATTGAAACGTCAATAATGTAACGTGACGACAACTATCGGCAACAATCCGGCTACAGATGCCGTTGGTGGGGGAAGTGTTAAATGGAGGAGTGACTGCTGTCTCATGTAGCTGCTGGTGCACTAAACACAGACCCAGGCAGGAGGAACGGTGTTTGGTAGATGCACGGACTCTGTTCCACCGCAGGCAGAGAACTCTAATTGTCAGGTCTAAATTGGTGTGTGTGTGTGTCTGTAGACACACACACACATCTGCGACTTCCTGGCCCCTGCTGATACAGAGCCACGGGTGGCCGGACCGGAGCCATTTTTAGCCCTCGTTTCCGGAATAAAACATCCTTCCTGTCTCCTGCAACAGTAATAGAGGGCAGGAGCTGGTGGATCTATAGCAGGTCTGGACAGGCAGTATCCTCCAGACCTCCGACCCCCCTTTCGCCCCTCCCCCGGTCCCCTCCCCCAGCCTCGCTACGCCCCAGACTGGCGCTCTGCACACAGACACCACCCGACACGGCTGACGGATCAAGACTGACCAGAGGGGGGTGTGTGTGTGTGCGTATGCATGTGTGCGTGTCAGCGTTCAACAGACACACAGGCGACGTTCTAATGCAGGTGAAAAGGGATACTCGAGACACAACCAGAAATGGGGGAGGACAAAAAACAAAACAACAGACATGCGAAACAGGAAGTGACGCGACACAACTACGATTTTTAAACGTGAAAAGCTCTGAATAAGTGCTCTTCTGAGCCAAGGGGAGCTGGAAAGACCGTCCAACACGAGCCCATTAATCAGAACAACACCAGATATAAAAGCAGCAATGATCCTAACAACCCCATTCCCTCTGTTAGCGGGCCGTTCCGCCTCATGCGTTGTGTGCCGTCATCCTGCCAGCCAGGACGCTAGCAGGAGCAGACCAGGGCAGGGAGAAGGCCTCAGCTGGGTGGAACTTATTCAGAGCTCAGGGACGGATGAGAGGAAGCTTATAAAAGGAGCAAACCTGGTTGGCTGGTGCTGTTGCTGCGTAGGGGCCACTTGTGGCAGGAGTTGCTGCTGCAGAGACAGCGGCGGGCGTAGCGCTGTACATCATGGGGACTGTGTTCAGGAAGGGGGAGGGCAGGCACCGTGGAGGCAATGGACAGGGAGGGGTGGAGCGTTACGGTAATGGTGGTCGATTGTTTTTGTTGTTGTTGTCGTTGTGTTCGTTTGGGAGTGGTGGATTTGTTACAGAGCGGCAAGCCATCGTGAGGTTAGACCAGCAGATGGCATGCAACCACAATGCAAAGCGAGAAACGCATGGGAGGAGAACACAAAAACAAAACAGAGGAGAGAAGCTTATTACAATCACAAGTAAGGAAATTTAGCCAGACAATCAGTTTTTCCCAGAGAAGATTAAGATATAAGTTGCTAAATTAAAAGAGGTTCTTCTTGGGTTAGATTGCCAATCGAGAGATCACATTTGTTCTCTGAGAAACTGATTAAATTTCCTAATCAACAGAGCACAGCAATGGACAATTTCTATTATACAACAACAAATTCAATTGGAACTGTACACACACGTTTGATTGACAAGGCATTCATCGACCTAAGTTTAGTTTATGGTCGACTAATCGACCATAAACTAAGCATTGACAGGAGAGTTAGAACTCAATCAGAAAATAAAGCTTCAGCTTTTTCATTCCGGGTCCGGTTCATCATATCTCACAGGTGAGCTCAAATCTCCACGTGCCATCTCCTACGGCCTATTTCACCAATTTCTTTATGTACCGTTTATGTACGGTGCGCTGCGGTCAATGGGGGGTCAAAGTGATCGAGTCACCTGTGAGAGCTGAGGAGAGACCCTCCCTCCCTCCCCTTCCCCCCCCCCGTGTCAGAGAGCGAGAGAGAGAGAGAGAGAGATAGATAGAGAGAGTAAGGGAGGAGAAGAACCTACCAAGGCTGCTAGCAGGAGTCATGCACAAGACTGACCCTGTGTGCCCATGCAGTGGACAGTGAACAGGAGTTAACAAGGGGAGAAAAAAAAAACAAGGTTAGAGAAGAGCCAGAGGTCTGACCAAAAACAGCATGCCGTTCATACAGGTGGATTCACAGGGCAATCGTCGGTTTCAAAACCGCTGGAACATTCTGAAAAACCGGGGTCCTCACATTTACTGAGGCCAATTTACAGCACGGTCGGCAGAAAATAACATTTTACCACCCTACAGGACTAAATATAGTTCTGGGGGAAGATGCTTCAAATGGGTTATTTTCAGTGCGAGAGGGTAGAAGGAGGTTAGGGAGCTGGAGGCTAGAGGCTGTTATCAGAGCGGAACATGCAGTGAGGGTGGACCGCGGCAGTCTGAACAAGCTTCCCACACAGGTCCGCTGTCAAGAGGTAATGGGGGAGAGGAGAGGGGCCACAAGGCATCAACCACCACAGAGGAGAGGGAGGGACAGATAGTCGTCTCTTCAAGCGCAAGACCGAGCAGAAATGGAACCATTAGCAACCGCTAACTCCCTTATCCACTAGCCTGAGGTAATGTTTGGCCAATTTTTGGGAAGAGAGCTGACTAGAGAGTTTCTCTGGGAGGAGACAACACCGATGAAGTCTGTAGACCTTCGCACAGCGAGAGATGACCCTTCTTACTATCACATTGGGCTGAACAGCCGGTGTCGAGCGTTTTTGTCGACGCCGGCTGGCACCTCATGGGTGCTGTCGTTAAATAAGGAGGTGTTGAAAACGCCAGGTGTATTTTATAGTATTTTCAACAGCCATACATCCCGTCATCAACGGTTTTAACTACAGGACTTTTATAACCCTGATCAAAGCTTAGCCATGCCTCCACCCAGTCTAACCACCTGGCAGCCATTACCTGTCCTTACATGGGTGTGGATTCACTCAAAGTACAGGCATTAATGACACCTCTATCACGTGCGTAAGCTTCTATCCTGACCCAAACTCATATACTCTTCTGAAATGTTTGTTAGTTTGTTAAATAAGGAGATGCCATCCATTTTTTGTTTGTTTTAGTTTGACAACTATTCAACTATGTTTTTAATGCTTGCATGGGGACTTTGAAGAGTTAGGGGAAGCTCCATCCAGTGAGAGTGTGTGTGTGTGTGTGTGTGCGTGAGTCAAGTTGGGGTGTGTCTCCTACCTGTGGGGAAGAAAGCGGGCTGCTGGAGCTGTGCGTTGGCCAAGGCCTGCTGATAGTGCAACATACTGGGGTTGAAGAGAGAGCTGGCCCCGTTGCTCTTCTCCAGGGCTTGTCTCTTTGGTAGGGGCTGCAGCATGCCGTGGGGGAACGCCTGCGTGGGAGGGGGGGGGGGGGCACAACGGAGGAGGAGGGGGGGGGGGTGGGGGGGTGGACGTTAGACCAGAGGCTGAGGCCTCGCACCAGCAACATGCCAGTCTTGACAACAAGATCACACTCTGCTCTGTCGTGGCTATAGGCACAAGCACGGGTTACGACAAGGTCACAATGGCAACTTAGGTTTAAAATAGTCACAGACAATGAGGGAACTACACACAATATCTAGCAAGCCAGTTATCAACAATACACTTACAGCGTAAAGAAAATCATGAAATACTTAAAAATTAGTACAGGTAAACATTGTGTAACTGATACGCAATTAATGAACGTAAATCATAGTTAAACATTACTTGACCAGTTACTTAAGCAAATTGTAGGATATTTACTTCATATACATATACTGGGTGTGTCTTACTGGTTTCAAAGCAAAAAGCCAAATTAAATTATGTGAGTTGCTACAGTACATTAAAAAAGCTACATGCAAAGCAAAAGGTGAAAGGTCAAAGTACCAGGTCTACAGTTGCCTCGAGGGGTCGCTTCATTGCTTTGGCAGTCGACTGAGTCTTTTAATAGCAGGCAGCGAGCACATGATGGCAGTGGGCCAATGGGATTCAAGCGTATTAACATACAGGTAACAGCAAGCAGAGGTGCATCATGGGGGACAGCATTGCATTGTGGATAGGTGAGAAGGAAAAAAAACAAAATACAAAATAATCTGAATGCAGTATACCACATACGAAACAATAGGCATGCACATAAACAAAAATTTGTTTTTTTTCAAAGAAACATTGCTAGGTTCTGAATTAGTACGAAAGCAAAAAGCCTCTACGTTACCTTTGGTTAAAAAAGCGTTAGAACTTACAAAATACTTTTGTAAAATGTACTTTGCTGCGTGCTAAACAAACTACTGGGATAGTATTGCGTAGATAGGTAAAAGTACTTCTCAACAAGTAAATCAGCTTGGCTAGGATCAACAATACAGAAGACTTTCGGTAAACATGATAAACAGTCGTTATATCTCGGAAAACGGCCGAATGCCAACCTTCGGATCTGAAGGTGGAGATCTTTGGGTTAGGCGCCCGGCCGATACACATGATAACAGAGAACGCCACCACCGGTGACTCTACAGACGCTATCTGTGGTGTTAAACTGGGTTAGGTGTCAGTGTGTTCTGGGTGGGAGAGGGGACCACTGTGACAGAGAGGGACATGAGGGAGGGACTGCTACACGGACCAGGGAAGCGGGACCAGGTACCGGTTCTTTTTGTGTCTGTCCCTAGATATTCCCATTCAAAGTACTTGAGCACCGTGTTAACATCGTGAAATGTTATGCGCTGGCATTTTGAAGCGGAGTACATGTCTTCAATATATAATGAGACACGGTCTCGGTTGTCAGATAATCACGTCCATCGGGGTCACAGGTCGAACCTGTCTGAAGTGAAGCCGGGAGCGGCGATGGAGGGCACACTCCGGTTACAACAGTGATTTTCACTCTGAAAGTCTGCTCGGAGGAAGCTAAATGTGTCTTGATCGTGTTGAGGAATGAACGGGCTAGAAGTGAATGTCAAAATGTAAAATCGGAAAGGGGGGGGAGCTATCAAATGTGGAGCTTTGTTTATGCGTCGTTGATATGCATCTATGGGTTTGTAAAACCTATATAAATAAACGACAGCAAAACAGCGCAGTCCACAAATACTGACTGGCTCTGATCGCTGGCTCTGACTTCAATAGAGGATGTGGTTTTATGAGACTTGAATGGTCACTGAAAACCATATTGGTGAGGAGGTAGCTGGGAGGCCATGCACCAGACTGGGGTTTACACAGGATGAACACATTCCGAGGATCATTCCACATACTGTTCGCTACACATCCAGTGTTAACAGGTTGAAATGGTATGGTTAATATGAGCACAAGACAGACAAGGGGGAGGGGGGGGGGGGGGGGGGGGGGAAGAATCCTTGTTAGGGTAGAAGCAAGGATGGCGGCGTTGGACGTCAGCAGCTTGCCATGACAAAGGAAATCAAACAGACGACACGGGTGAAGATGGAGCGCAACGCCACGGCACCCGAGAAGCTAACAGCGACTCCTAGCAACAGCGGCCGCGTGGGCGTGAGGCCGCCTCTGAAGTCCATCTTTGGAATTTTTATAACGATTTTCCACGTCACGTTTCCGGCATGTTCCGTTACGCTCCTTGAAATCCCACCGGGGGAATTCGACCCCCGTCGACGGAAAAGAACGAACGAGTTCCATCTCCGTCGAGTGGAATGATGATTGTGATACTTGAGGGGCATGGTGGCTTAGGTGAGGGGGACTGGAGCGTGCTCCGGGAGGAGCCTGCTCCGGGAGGAGCGTGCTCCGGGAGGAGCGTGCTCCGGGGAGGAGCCTGCTCCGGGAGGAGCGTGCTCCGGGAGGAGCGTGCTCCGGGGAGGAGCGTGCTCTGGGAGGAGCGTGCTCCGGGAGGAGCGTGCTCCGGGAGGAGCGTGCTCCGGGAGGAGCGTGCTCTGGGGAGGAGCGTGCTCTGGGAGGAGCGTGCTCTGCTGCAGCGAAGGCCCTGCTGTCCTCAGGTCAACCTCTAGCTCTGCTCATAACCGGCTTAAGAAAACACAAGTGTCATCAAGGTAGACAGGGGGAGGGGAGGGGGTGGAGAGAGAGGGGGAGGGAGGGGGGTCATGTTTCTGGAGCGCGGGGCTACCAGTGCTCCAGTCACCTTCTCACCCAGACAGACAGAGGAAGGGCAAAGGGAGGGGTGTGGGGGGGGGGGGTGGAGAGAGCGAGCGGTGCTGGAGCAGGCTGATGGATGTGCAGGCACGCCGTGGGCGCGGGGGAGCACACTGCAGTGGTGGGGGGAGGGGGGGGGGGGGGGCGGCGCGGGAGCAGCAGCAGCGGCGGACCCCGTTGACAACGTTGCTCGCTTGATACCGTGATTACGGAAACGGTCTAACATGGAGGGGTGTGGGGGGGGGGGACTGTGTCGGTCCCCTATAGTCAGAACCTGCCGGCCTCCGTGTCTGTGTGTGTGTGCGCATCTGCTCCTCCGTCCTGGTGGGGCTGAATGGGAGGGAGGGGGGGGGGGGGGGGGGGGAGGGGGGGGGGGGGGAGCAATGGTGTCAGCCCGGCCCCGAGTTCTCATCCATCTCTCTTGATTCAATTTGGAGCGATCTGCAGAAAGCTGCACTTCTCATTGTGACAGAGGAGGAGGAGGAGGTGGGGTGAAGGGGGGGGGACAATGTATTTGTATGATCAAGGGCATTGGAATAAAAGGGCTGGGGCGGATGATAATAATAGATTGTTGTGGTCTGTCATGTGACTGCACCTTCTGCTATTTATTGATTTATTTTTTTCGCCTAAAGGCCAAGGACCTCTGTTTGGGCGGAATGATTCAACTGGAAACGCTTAAGACGGGAAACCGCAAAGGTGGTTGCGTCTGTGTGGTGGGAAAGCAGAGCTCCACGTTTATGAGAGTTATGCTGGCTGTGTAAACAACATTAATCACTCGCTTGTGTTTGTGCACACTCGACTTAAACTAGCACCTTCGTGAAAAATCGCGCCTAAACGATAATGCAAATCCTACGTGGGCCGAAAGCTGACACAGGGGGGGGAAAAAAAAAGGTGGATATTCATGTATGGTGAATGAGTTTGGTACCAGCGGAGCACAGTATGTCCTCGGTGTACGTGTATGTGTGTTGGAGTACATCCACAAATGTGTGTGCGTGACTCCTATGCTAGGGGCGGTGTGTGTGTGTGGCTAACACTAGGAGGGGTCTGTGTGTGTGGGAGTGTGTGACTCTAACACTAGGGGCGGCGTGGGTGTGCGTCTGTGTGTGTGTCTGTGTGTGCGTCTGTGTGTGTGTGGGGAGGGTGTCTCACCATGGCGGCGGCGGCGGCGGCCTGGGCGGCCACGGCCGTCTGGTTGGCCTGGTGCTGGGCGGCCTTGATCTTGGCCTGCAGGTGGGCGGGTGGGTGGAAGTACTTGCACTTCTCCCGGGAGCAGCGGCTCTTGATGTAGTCCATGCACACGGTCACCGTGTTGTCGCTGGTGTCGATCATGGGGCTGTCGCTGGGGTGGGCGAAGCGGCAGTCCGTCTCGCCCCGCGCGCAGTTGCCCCGCTGGAACTCGCGGCACACCTGCGAGCGCGCGCGCGCGCACACACACACAGGACACACACACACAGGGGCACACACAGGGGCACGCACGCACAAATAACATCGTCTGTCATTTCAAAAAGGTGACACATCTTGGATTAAACCAAGCGGCTCAAATGCAAATTTGGAAAATGTTAGATTAGTTATCATATAAAGCACAACCTATGAATCCTGCTGAGCTGGGTGTAATTAGGGACTAAATGAACCAGTTTATGTGTTTATCTATTCTAGTCTGGGCATGATCACAGGAGGTCTTCACTGGCAATCTGGGACTGACACACACACACACTGTCACACACACACACACTGTCACACACACACACACACTGTCACACACACACACACGGTAAACATTCTCACTTAGTGTGGGAGTGCCTCCATTCCCCTGTGGAATACGGCCTCTCATTAGAAACCACTTGCTCAGTTGCTAAGTGACAGCACTTGGGCTCAAACACACCACTCCAAAGCTAGTCAAGGCTGCATCTTTGTACTCATTCTCGTCGAAAAAACTAAAAGCATTGAGATATTCCGTTCCAAGTGCTGAATAAAGCTGAGGCAAATAAACCTGGTCACCAACAGGCCCTACCTGAGAGCACCCTCAAATCAATAACCTACAAAAGGTCCAAACAACAACAACCCCAAAAAATGAAAACAAAAATATTGTTGGGGGATTGGTCAGTGGAGGACACTGCATCCCAGGCTAGAGGGAGGGGGACTGTGATTGGTCACCTCCAGCTTGTCTGTGCGTAGCAGCTTCTGGTTGGAGGAGGAGCCCTGCACGGAGATGGGAGGGCTGCCTGGGACGATGAGCGGGGTGCTGGGCAGCATCTCGGTGGGGACCAGGCCCATGCTGTGGGTCATGGGGGTCAGGTACTGGGCGTAGCTCAGCCCCGGGCTGGAGCCCAGGCCCTGGCTCACTGGGAACGTCTGCTGCAGGGGACAGGAGGGAGAGGAGGGGAGGGAGAGACGAGAGAGGAAAGGAAAGGGGGGGGGGGGGGGAGGGAGATACATAGAGAAGAAAGGGTGAGAGAGATATTTATACATACACACACACATATATGGTGAGAGAGAGAAAGAGAGACAGATGGGAGGGGGGAGTGAAGAACAAAAGGAGAGAGAAAACGCGGGGGTAAAACAGTAAGACGTTTCTGACACCAGGTGGGCGGGGGTGGATCCGTCGGTGGGCGACCCCGCCCCGGGGGTGGGGGGGTGGGGTCCAGAGGTTACTAACCACGGGCTGCATGGTGGTGCCGGGGATCATGAACTGCATCTGCTGCGCCAACATGGCCGCCGCAGTCTTCTGCTGGATGAGGTTGTTGCGTCCGTTGATCTCCAGCTGGGTCTTGAGGTGGGCCGGGGGGTGGAGGTACTTGCAGTTCTCTCGCGTGCAGCGGCCCTGGAGAGGAGGAAGAAGAGGAGGAGGACGGCCGTGAGCCACAACAGAGAAGCGAGAGAGAGCTGAAGAACCGAGTCGGAAACCGGCGGCGGCTGGGGTTTTCTGAGAACCGGTCGAAAAAAGATGCAAGCGGAGAGACTGTGGGGAGGACTGGGCAGTACGAACATGCCATAGCTGAATAGTGATAAGGCATCCCCCTGCGGGCAGGTCAGACATACACTGTGGCTCATATATACTGCACTGGTAGCTGGTGCTGCTCTGCGGACAGAGAGCCGGCGGGCTAGGTGACTGGTGGGCAGTGGTCCTGCGGGCTAGAGGGCAGCTACGCTCCCACATTGACGTCAGCCTGCGCCGGCTGGAGAACCGGAGGGGGCCTGGAGCCACCTCTGCGCGATTCCTCACAGCCCGCTCCCCCGTACAGGGAAACGGCAACCGGGGTCGAGGGTCACGCTCGCCAAGGCGCTCACATTCAAGGCCAATTAGCGTCAACCCAGAGGGCTAATGGAGAACACAATAATCCAATATGGATTTCTCCTTGGCGCTGCTTATGAGGGAGGGAGAGGGAGGAGGAGAGGCGGGTCAGGAGGAAAGGAGAGATAGAGCGAGCGAGAGCGAGAGAGGGTAAGAGAGAGAGAGAGAGACAGAGAGAGACACAGAGAGACACGAGGAGAGAGCGAAGGAGAGAAGGGAGCGAGGGAGAGGAGAACGCAGCAGCGACCTAATTAGTGATGCGTCATTTCCCCAGTCACTGGTGAAATAGGACATCCTAGCCCAGTAAAAAAAAGAAAAAAAAGAACGAAAAAAAAAAAAGTACAAAATATGAACTACCGCTCTCCAGGCACACACAGTCTCACTCAAAAATAGCTAGTCTGGGCCTAGTTCCCCTTTAGAGTGTAAAAACAGCCGGAGGCCAGCACAGTTGTAGTGAGTTGGAATATTAGCCAAGACGGAAGCTAATCAGCTCCCATTTCCACAGTCCGCTGCCGAAGCACGAACGCTAAGTGTGGAGAACGAGACAGCGTCGTGTCGAGCCAGCGACAGACAACCCAGCGCGTCCTGTACTATCACGACGGCTCCCAGGCAACCGCATAGCCGAACGTGTCACTGCGGAGGGTCCTTAGAGGCCCGCTCGTCACTTCAATCTCCGGCGTGTGTCCATGCCGGCAGCCTTCATCAAGAACGGGGCTATCGGTGCCCGGGGGACTGCACAGGCCCAATAAAGAGAGTAATAACATGTCGGTCAGCCGGGTGCAGTTTGGTCCGGTCAAAATGAGGAAGTTGATGGGAAACGGTGGTTGTTATTTTCCAGCCCGCTGATGTGGAGGGCTCCTCTGGGACATGTAGTGTTTTACTGTGTGCGAGCAGAATCTCTCCTCTTCCATTACATTTGAACTTGGGGGGACTCTATGTTCGAGCTGAGATGCACACCTCTCAAGAGACGTGTCACTAGGCTGGCCGTACAGGCCACTGTCATCGGGAGCACTAGCGCGGGGCTGGGCCTGTGACAAATGGCAACCCGGACGCTAGGATGATGGACATCTAGGGTCGTGTCTGGGATGACCCTGAGCAAGGGTGTGGGAACAACACTCGCTGTCTCTACAGGAGAGGTAGGTGTGGGTGGGTGTGTGTGTGCGTGTGTGTGCGCGCCAGAGATCGCTCACCTCCATCCAACCCAGAAGAATAATGTTAGCGCTGGGCCTCACAGCCAAAAAAGCCTGAGAGGTGTCAAAACCAATCAGAACCTCTCGGTGACGCCAGCTCCGAGCAGACAGAGAGCCCTGGTGGCTGCTGGGAGGATGCTGAGTGTGTGTGTGTGTGTGGGGTGTGTGCGCACAGTGTGACTAAGTGTGTGCACGCGGTGTGACCGTGTGTGTGTGCGTGGGTGAGGGGTGTGAACGTGTGTGTGTGTGTATGTGTGCGCGGCGCAGCTGAGGCTTGGCTGCCAGCCAAACAGCAGAGAACGTCCGCCCCAGGCCTGCAGGGTGCGATGACGTCAACCCCCCCCCCCCCCCCCCCCAGAGGAGCGGCCGTTCGGCGAGGAGAGAAGCCATCTCTCCCCTTTTCATATTCTACCTCCACCACCCCCCTCCTGTGCAGTGATTGATTCAGATTTTATTGCATCATTACTCTGTGTGAAGTGATGAGGTAAGTAGGGCTATAAAGCCCGCTAGGAGAGAAGGTTTCATCTCAGTCACGTTGGGACACTGTCGGGGGGGGGGGGGGGGGGGGGGGGGGGGCAGGCACAACAGGAGCAGGGCCGGGCTGCTGTTAACTCTCAGTACCTGATCTCCCCGCGTTCGGGCATCGCCCTAATCCCAAGATCGATATTGAAATCAAAACGTCAAATTGATCGATCGCGCGCGCGAGCTCGTCGATGACGCGGCCGTCTGCGGACACAGATGCCAGCCCCGTCACTCAGCGGCTGGGACACTTGTAGACCCCAGACACGTGCGATGACGCAAGGACAGACTGTCTGATGGGGTGAGAGAGAGAGAGAGAGAGAGCGAGAAAGACATCGTGCGAGAAGGAGAGAGAGCGAGATAGAGAGAGTGAAAGAGACAGGGAGAGCAACAGAGAGAGACAGATAAGAGAGCGAGAGACAGTGAGAGACAGAGACAATGAGAGAGAGAGACAATGAGAAAGAGAGAGAGAGAGACAAAGAGAGAGAGAGAGAGAGAGAGAGAGAGAGAGAGAGAGAGAGAGAGAGAGAGAGAGAGAGAGAGATGAAGGAGCTGCTGATCCCAGTCAGGAGCGCTGCTGTCCTGGCTCAGCCTCTCTGAGCTGCTTCGCTGGAGGAGCACGTCTCACGTAACAATGACAGCGCTGGAAAAACCTGCCGCCGTAACTGATGGAGCACTGAGCAGGCGCCATCAGGGGATGGAGTCAGATGATATCCAGCCCCGGGGGAGTTGGGGGGGAGAGAGAGACAGAGGATGACAGGGGCGGGATGCGGGTATGGTGTCGTCTTTTCTGCCACCCACTCTGATGGAGCAGACATATTTTCATCCTCTCTCTCTTTCACTCTTTCTCTTTCTCTCTCCATCTCCCTCTCTGTCTCTCCTTTCCTCTCGCTCTCTCTCTCCCTTTCTTTCTCTCCATCTCTCCATCTCTCCATCTCTCCATCTCTCCATCTCTCCATCTCTCCATCTCTCTCTCTCTCTCTCTCTCTCTCTCTCTCTCTCTCTCTCTCTCTCTCTCTCTCTCTCTCTCTCTCTCTCTCTCTCTCTCAATCTCTCCATCTCGCTCTCTGTCTCTCCATCCCTCTCGCTCGCTCTCTCTCTTTCACTCTCTCCCTCTCCTCTCTCTTTCTCCCAATCTCTCCATCTCCCTCTCTCTCTCCCTCCCTCTCGCTCTCTCTGTCATCCCCCCTCTCTCCGTCTATGAAAAGGAGCTTTCAAAACCTGAGGCACATGACTCAGACCGCCGGAGAGAGCTGGCGCTGTATCCATAGTAACGGCGTTAGGCAAGCGCCTCGGGGGCGCGTCGCCGTCGCTCAGATGTAACGACGGCGTTCCGCTTGTGCGCCGGTCGACGAGCCGCGCTGCTCGCGAGGGAGGGAGGGGTGACGATGTGTCAAAGCCCGGATCATACTCAAACAAATGGAGACCCTGCAGCTGAAAAGGCATCGCAGGCCAACCGATCTTCTGTCTCGGAAAAGTTCCTTTACTCGAGAACTTCGACTTTGATACCACAGGAAAATGGGTTCTAACGTTCGCAGTAAGCCTACAGGGGATGGAGATGAGCGCCTCTAATTTCATAAACAGATTAGGCTTATGCCCTCTTAGCCCATTTAGACCTGTCCCATGGGGGCCTTGCTAATTATGACCACTAATTGTCCATGCGGATCCAAGACCGTGGTTGATATCAACCCCAGATTTGTATCTCCTTTTTCCGAGCATGAAATCGTGGCAGCCCTATTCTTGGAATTTCCCCTTGCCGTCATATAGGCATTTCAGTTGAAAGCCTTGCCCTGTACGAAGCTCTTGGCAAGGAATGGAACCGTTTTTTTTTTTTTTCGAGGCTACCCAAAAACAGAACATGGCAGAATCTTGCATGGCTTCCACCCAACCACCCCCACCTATCCTCTGGAAGAACCCCCCCCCCCCCCCCCCCGCCCCCCCCCAGCTGTGAGCCGCGCCTGCGTGTCTGTGGGTGGCACACACAAAGAGGGCCACTCTTTCCGATGGCCACAGAACGACGCCTCGGCCGTGGCCTCCGCTGACGCCTGAAGCATTTTTGCATATTCTCCCTCAGTGGGCCCCTCTATTCTGTACGGGGCCGAGACGGGGGCAGGCCCGGCCGTCTCCCCAGCAGACAGCCTGGTCAGGCTGGGGGGGGGGGGGGGGGGGGGGGGGGGGAGGGAAAACAAGGCCCCTTATTGGCCTCCCTTCTCTCCCGTCTCCTCCCGACTCAGTTCACAACATGCGAGGCTCTGGCCTTCAGACAAGTGCTTGTGAACGAGGGCTTGGGAGGGCTTGGGTTCCATTGTTGAGGAAAGTGGTCTGTCTGTCTGTCTGTCTGACTTTCACCCTCCTTCTCTAAACTTTCTCTAAACTTTTCTCAGGTCTTCCAACAGGGAGAGGAGAGAGGTGGACCCAACAGCAGAAGTCCACATTCCAGCAGCTCCTACTAACCCAACCGAGCCCTAGCAAGGGGAAAAAAGCCATGGGGAAAAACTGATATTAATGCTCGACAACAAACCGGGGCGTCTCTGTAAATAGCAGCTAATGGAACAGGGCTACATTGTGCTCCCTGTTTAGCCACACCTCAGCTAGCCGTTATCTCATGAGGAGCAGACAGAAGTCCTCCTTTAGCCGGTTGTCCTTCTCGCGGCGAGGGGAGGAGAGCTCTTGTGAGAGCTGACACTAATTTATTTGACACGAAGCCGGCGATATGTGTAATCCCCTTACACCATATCGGAGAAGCTCTTGTATCTGCACTGACCCGCCAGGGTAGACTCCCCTCCTTTCCTCCCATTTCCCCTTCTCCCCCCTCTCTCCCCCCCCCCCCCCCCCCCTCTCGTTCCTTCCCTCCATCTCTCGCTCGCTCCCAGGGCATTAATGGCCGCTTACACGCTGGCCTTTCCCATTCACGAGAAGAAAAGCAAACCCTCTTTAGTGAACCCTCGTGCAACAGGAACCAGACAGGATGGCCAGTGGTGGAGATGGGGGGGGGGGGGGGGGGGGGGAGGCCGTGAAAAGCAGAGGCCGACCCCGCCAGGGGAGAGGGGGGCCTGGATGCACACGGACAGATAGGCCCTTCATCCCGGGACGAGGAGTGCTTCCGTGTACCCTTTCCGGATCCCTGTTGGGTGTGCTACCACGTCCACTTTGGTGGTGAATCTGAGGAGCGTGGTGTGATCCTCATGCAGGGGCCTGGGTGCCGCCAGCGGGCAGGCTCTCCGGTTCGCGAGCACTCGCGGATCTTCTGTCGGGCCGCGCGGGCAGAGCGGAAAGACTTTGCTTCCATTATGAAGCGACACCAGGGCCGTTGCCCTCCGCCGCGACTTAGAACTCAGTCATGTGATATGAGACAGCCTACAGGCCCCATATCTACCCTAATCAACTTCAAGGAACATTAAACAAGGACTGATTTTTCCTGTTAGATGTTGGGGATTTCCCCCCCCCCTCAACTGTCGGTCGTGGAAAAAACGTTTTACGCCACACAATGGCTGCCCATTGGGCTATGTAGCCTAGCCTTTTTAGCTAGGCTAACAAGACATTGTTCTGCAACACAAATAACCCAAACAGACACACACCGCCCTCCAAACAAACAGCTACAGTATCTAATTAGGGAAACAAAGGACTAGGCCATCATGTATCTTCCATAACATCTTTCATGTACAGTAACCGACACGCACTCCACCCTCTGACACTGCCTTCATGCAATGCCTGGATTCCAGTGGCGTCTCAGTGGTAATTAAGTATGCCTTTGTTTCAGCAGCCATAATCCTACAGATTGTAGAGTAGAGCAGACACGCCCAAGACTGTCTCCTTGTACTATGAGCCTGCTCAGGGGAGGAGGCAGAAGACTGAAACAGAGGGAAAGGATAGATAGATGGGTGATAATTCTTCCCCGCTGCTAGCTTTCCCTCTCTCTCCCCCTCTCTCCCCCTCTCTCTCTCCCTCACACACACAAATTCTTCCCCGCTGCTAGCTTTCCCTCTCTCTCCCCCTCTCTCCCCCTCTCTCTCTCTCCCTCACACACACACACACACACACACAAAAACACACAGTGTAACTGGGCGAGGACACTCTCCGCTGCAGGAGTCCCTCTCCCACAGGGCCTCACGCAAACACACTCACCAAAACACACACCTACACACAAACACACACCCTCACCAAAACACACACCTACACACAAACAAACGCCCACGCACTCACCAAAACACACACATGCACACAAACACACACCCACACACTCATCAAAACACACACCTACACGCCGCACTCACCAAAACACACACCTACACACTCACCCAAAAACATAGAACCATCTGGGATGTGCGTACAGTCACCGTACACCTATAATCAGGGACAAGCCCTTCCACAGTTTCTGAGACCGTAACATCTAGGTAGACGGCACTCTCGACAGGAGTGCCGTCTAGTGCCACTGAGCTGAAAAATGGAGGACCTAGGACGGCACAAGAACTACTTTCAAAAGCTAGTCTGGTCTGCCGACTGGCTGGGCTGTTCTTCTGTGTGTTTGTGTTTGTGTATCCCTCACTTTGAGCCAGTGTGGACCCAGGACAGAGACACAGTGGCCCTGACCCTAACCCTGACTCTATGGGTAATCCAGTGGCCCTGACCCTAACCCTGACTCTATGGGTAATCCAGTGGCCCTGACCCTAACCCTGACTCTATGGGTAATCCAGTGAGGCCTGCCCTGCTGTAGTTAATCTGATCATCTGTGACCTGCTGAGACATGAAACCACCCTCTAGAGCTGCTCTAATCCACAAACACACCACACTCTCTCTCTCTCTCACACACACACACACACACACACACGAACACAATGCCATCTTTATCTCTATGTTGACAGGCCAGTCACAGCTAAAGGACTGAGGAATTAGACTCCCCCCTTCTCGACAAAGAGTCATTTGACCACTCCAGTTCAGAGCTCTGTGAAGGCTACGCCTAATGGTTTCTGAAACAAATAGTTGACGGTTATTCATTTGAAAGAGGCGGCCATTTTCAGATGTAAATGACGCTGCCTGAACCCTTGTTGGGGGTGGGGGGGTGGGGGGAAGACAATTGATCCCAGAAAACTCGGACAATTTGATGGATTCTTTCCTGTAGACGGCCAAAGACATTATTCATCAGACCTGGGACCCGGGAATGTTGTGGAGACAAAAAAGAAAGAAAGAAAGAAAAAAAAAGATTATTTCCCAAGTGTCTGAGGACGGTATTGATTGCGCATGGAGTAGTGTGCGTGAGCGATGCGGGCCTAAATCCATAGCCGAGATAAAGTGGGATAATGAGATGGGCGAGAGAGACACAGAGCTGATCTATTCATCAAAGCCCCTTTCCAACGCACTCAGCAGATAGGGGCCTGTCTACCTAGTGCTGGTGCTAGTCTGTTCTGTTGTTACTGGCCCCTGCTTCATTCAGGGAAACTACAGCGCCCATCACTCCACACTGGAAGGATGTGTGGTTAAAACAGAGAGTGACATCATCATCAGCATGAGTATTTTGGAGAGATAATGGTGTGGGTGACATCTCTGTTGGTGGCGAGTGTGGATATGTGCTGCCTCCGGGGAGCGGGAAACAGAGGAGGGTGCTGTCGAATAGGAGAATCAGGGACGGAGCGAGAGCAGAGCTCCTCTGTCTCTCTCTCTCTCTCTCTCTCCGGGTGGACCTATCACGACCCAGGATTGCTGTTCCAGGAAGTGAATAAGAGCTTCTGTGTGCTGGTGACTCATGAGGCGGTGAAGTAGAGCCCACCTCTTATCTAAGCACCATCACTGTGGGCCTACACACAAACACCGCTGTCCTCCACCTCATCCCCTCTTCTCTCTCCCCTCTCTCTCTCTCTCTCTCTCTCTCTCTCTCTCTGGCTGTGTCTCTGTCTCTCTCCGTCGCTCTCTCTCCCTCCCCCGGCACTCTGCCGTAGGAGGTCTCTGACTGGGGAGAGTGGGCTGAAGCAGAGGGTGGGGAAACAGGTTATGTACGTCACCACACACACACACACACACGCCTGTTGCAGGGCAAGGGAGCAACAAAGAACGGTGTGTAGCCTAATCTACTCTCCGATTTACATCGATGAAAAGACGGTTGACAAAACACGTTGACAGACCAAACAAGCGTGAACCCTTATTCCTACTCTGAGCAGCAACGCTTACGCTTCCTATGGGAGTTGCACTGATCTGGGGTGGATCGCGGTGCTGCCAGTGTGCCCTGCCGGGCTCCATCTCTCCATCTCCACCTCACCACCACCACCCCCGTGCTCCGCCTCATGGGGCTACCGGAGTCTGCCGGGCGAAGTGTGCGCTGCCAATTAGTGTCCCCACCTGTCGTGGCGGGTCAGTGCTGCAGGCATCTGCTGGGTGTGAAATTGGCCATCTCACTTTCGGCCCTGAACTTGGCACATCCCTCCTCCCCCTCCACCTCCTCTCACCCCCAGCAGGGCCGGCAGCCTGCCCTGGCCATGGCCCCTATTTGGGGGGGGGGGGGGGGGGGGGGAGGGGATCACAGTGCTACCAGTACTCACTGACTGACTACTCTAGCACACAGTCCTTCAGAATCACAAACAGTGACTACGGGGTTTTTCGCCCCCAGCAAGGCTGAACGAAAATAAAATAAGCCATCTTTCCAAACAGAAGGAAAAATGACACCTTCGGCACAGTGAAATGATTCGACTCATCGCTTAACGTAAACAAGACTCACTGACGCGGAATCACAGCTGTACAATTCGGAACCGATCTTAGAGGGAACATGACATGAGGTGTCTCTTGTTGACATGCTGCGAGAGTTCAGAGGTAAAACTGAGTGTGGCAGAAAGCAAACACCAGCTCATTAAATGAAATGGGGGGGGGGGGAGGGCTATTTTTGAGATGCATCTGGTGGCCTTAGTTTTGTTCATAAATCATCCATGCACTGCAGAGGCATTGGGGCACAATGGTGGATTCTGCTTTGACAGCGCTCTAATTCAGACCACCCTTGCAGCTAACACTGTACAGAATACAGTTTGATGGTTTCATGAGAAGTAATAGTCTACTGTAGCAAAAAGCAGTGTGTCCCTGGCCACGACTCAATCCTGTCCGCTCAGCCCTTCTCTCCTCTGTCCCACCTCATCTAGCAGCAGCCCTGGTTTACCCACCTGCCCTGGTCTATCTACTCTGCAGCCCTGGTCTATCTACTCTGCTGCCCTGGTCTATCTACTCTGCTGCCCTGGTCTATCTACTCTGCTGCCCTGGTCTATCTACTCTGCAGCCCTGGTCTATCTACTCTGCTTCCCTGGTCTATCTACTCTGCTGCCCTGGTCTATCTACTCTGCAGCCCTGGTCTATCTACTCTGCTGCCCTGGTCTATCTACTCTGCTGCCCTGGTCTATCTACTCTGCTGCCCTGGTCTATCTACTCTGCAGCCCTGGTCTATCTACTCTGCTGCCCTGGTCTATCTACTCTGCTGCCCTGGTCTATCTACTCTGCAGCCCTGGTCTATCTACTCTGCTGCCCTGGTCTATCTACTCTGCAGCCCTGGTCTATCTACTCTGCTTCCCTGGTCTATCTACTCTGCTGCCCTGGTCTATCTACTCTGCAGCCCTGGTCTATCTACTCTGCTGCCCTGGTCTATCTACTCTGCTGCCCTGGTCTATCTACTCTGCTGCCCTGGTCTATCTACTCTGCTGCCCTGGTCTATCTACTCTGCTGCCCTGGTCTATCTACTCTGCAGCCCTGGTCTATCTACTCTGCAGCCCTGGTCTATCTACCCTGATGCCCTGGTCTATCTACCCTGCTGCCCTGCTCTATCTACCCTGTTGCCCTGTTCTATATACCCTGCTGCCCTGGTCTATCTACCCTGCTGCCCTGGTCTATCTACCCTGTTGCCCTGTTCTATATACCCTGCTGCCCTGGTCTATCTACCCTGTTGCCCTGGTCTACCTAATCTGTTGACCTTGTCTACACGGCTGCCCTGATCTTCCTCCACATTGCCAGAAGGATTAAAGACATTGCATGAACATCATGTGAGCATAAAAGTCTTGATTAACCATGCCACGAACACAAGGGGGCTGGTTAGCTATCTCTCTGCGATATCTCTGGGATTGACACGGGCCATGCTGGGTCATGTGAAGGTGGTTCCGCGCGTTACGATCGCCCCTCTCCACACAGCGGCACGCACAGGCGGCCGTGTCATCCCATTTGACCGTGGCGAACACGGGCCGCCAATCACAGACAAGCCTAGCAGGGAACGGGAGCAGCCAGTGCGGCACTAAAAGGTTACCATCCAGGCTAATTAGACAAGAGCTTCAGATTTTTTGCCGTCCACCCCAGCCCAGCCCACTCCCGTCCTCCCCTCCAACCCCTCCCTCCTCGTTCTTTCTGAAGGCCAATTAAGGAGGTCCCTGGCTCATTAATGCGTCTGCCCCTCCGAGCCAGCTGTGCCCGTCTGTCTCTCTCCCGCTCCCCGGACGGAGAGACGAGGCACGGGTGGGAGTCCTCGGCGCTCCTACCACCGCCACGTCACTTGCCAAGTCGACAGCCTCCATTTTACACTAACCAGTACGACAAAACCGCCGGGGTGGAGCCCTTTGCTTATTAAGACGAGTGAATCATTTGTCTCTGGTGTGTGTCTGTCTATGTGTGTGTGTGTGTTTGCGTGGAAAGGGAGGAGTGCCCCTCAAACCGTCTTCGTAAACGTGTGTTTGGGTGTGGGAAACATCCGAATCTTCGTTTGTGACAAATGAGCTAATAGGTTGCGGTCCCCCGTGGTGAGAAATCCGTTGAAAACCTGAAGCGGCGAATAAAAGGGAAAAGTCATGAAGGGAGGAGGTAGACCGAGAGGTGTGATGACGAAGGTAGATTTCATATCAATAAGTAATGAGCGGTGTAAAGGTCGAGCGTGCGGTGAACTTCCTGCTGCTCTGGCACTCTGGATGCAGACAGGCTGGATCTGCAGGGGGGGAGAGCTGCAGAGCTGCTTACCCTAGCAGAGCAGCCCAGAGCCAGGCTCGTGTAGGGGGTGGATGCAGAGCTGCTTACCCTAGCAGAGCAGCCCAGAGCCAGGCTCGTGTAGGGGGTGGATGCAGAGCTGCTTACCCTAGCAGAGCAGCCCAGAGCCAGGCTCGTGTAGGGGGTGGATGCAGAGCTGCTTACCCTAGCAGAGCAGCCCAGAGCCAGGCTCGTGTAGGGGGTGGATGCAGAGCTGCTTACCCTAGCAGAGCAGCCCAGAGCCAGGCTCGTGTAGGGGGTGGATGCAGAGCTGCTTACCCTAGCAGAGCAGCCCAGAGCCAGGCTCGTGTAGGGGGTGGATGCAGAGCTGCTTACCCTAGCAGAGCAGCCATCAACCATGGGAGGACACCCTGCATTCTCCAATATGGTTCATGTAGAGTAGGGAATCTATTTGTATGTTCTAAGACAAAGGGGGCCGAGTGACAAGGAGGAAAATTAAAGAAAGAGTGTTGAGGTATGGACCTGTAGAGAGACAGACGGAGAGAGAGGTAGGAAGAGAGAGAGAGAGAGTGTGTGCGTGTGTGGACCAGGTGAGAGCTCAGTACAGCTCATGGAGTTCTCTGTCCTACAAGCGAGCTGACAAGGTCGAAAGCAAACGTCCTTCCCTCGAACGTCCTCTACTCGGGAGAGACTGGACGATCAATTGAATTATCACAACCATTACTGAACAATGACACTTGTTCCCAACACTATGTTGCACCCAGGCACAGTGCATTAAGTGTGCGCCACATTGTCCAATACTGCTGTGCTTTTAGGAAGCTAAACTAACATCCTGCAATGCGCTGTGAAGCACTGCATCGTGGCGACCAGCACACCCCCCGCGCTCACGCGGATGTGGGTCAAATCGATGGCCCAATTAAAGGGGAAAAGACTGGGCCCACGTCGGCTGCACAACATGAGCGGCTCCACACATCGGCCGCTGCCCTGCCACAAGCCTCCACCCGGGCACAGTCTATCTGGGGATAGGTCGCAGGACAGGAACACAGCCGGTCCCTCCTTCGCTCCCCTCCATACTGGCCCCTCTTGTCTGCTCCCAGCCCCTTCATCTCGTCATCACCCGCCCCTCCGCTTTCAGAGTAGCCAGGGCGAGGGAGGGGGTGAAGTCGGATGGAGAAAGTGAAGTTTGGCATGTTGGGAGCTGGTGATGGTGTGTGTGTGTGTGTGTGGGGGGTGAGAGGCCCCTGTTAAGGAGCGAGAGGGGCTGATGACCTCATCAAAAGGCCTGCCCCCGTTGGGCCTCGCGTTAGGCTCCAGCCAGGTCTTCCTTGTTGCCGTGGATAAACCCCTGGGGGGCTGTCCGCCCGCCGCACCACATTCCCCTTCATGTTTGCTCTGCAGAGGGTGTGGCCCGGCTTGGGGGATTACACCCAAGAATGTGAGCTCTCCCCCAGCACATTGTCTGAACGCGAGCCAGCAAGCAGATGTAAAGTTCAAGTTCAAATATCAAGAGTTCCCCCCTCCTGAAACATCCCCCTGCGGAGAGACGTTTTTATTTCGAGATCAAGCTAAAACTAAGAGAGACACACCCATTCCCAGAGGTGATTTGGTGTGAAAGTCGGCCCGGCTAACTCTGTTCCTTGGTCCGGCTGCTGTCTAAACCGCCCTGCCGCTCGCTAGCAGCTGAGCTTAGAGAGGTCAGGCCTTTCCTCCCCCCCCCCCCCCCCCGAAAATCTTAAACACAATCTTTGATAATTGGTTTCAAATCCGGCCCAGGCTTCCTGCCTGACTCTACACGCTGGGCACCCAGCGGAGAGGAGCTCCCACGGCCCTTCATCCTCCCAAAACCTTTCTGTGTTTTCAGCTAGAGCTACTTGCTACCTTTGTGAAGGATTAAAAAGTTTTGACAGGAAGCGAGGGGATGAGAGGGGCAGGCAGGGGAAACCAAGAGACTTGAAAAGACCCTACTGCTTCTGTTACAGCGGCTAACCACTTCTGTTTGACAACTCCTCCGGTGAAACCCGATAGGCCGGGGCGCACTCTGAAACGGTTCCTTGTAAAAGTTCAGTCAGGCAAGGAGCCCACACTCAGGATTGCGTAGTGGAACCACCGATCGTGTAGATTAGAGGAAGGCACGAGGTCAAGATCTGCCCAAAACGCCTCACTTCATCATTGTCCTGGTCTTAAACATCCCGAAGGATCCAAACGAAAGAAAGTGACATTCTTTTTAGGAGTTAGCCTTTGATTAGCTTCACACATGCCAGACTATTGGTTGAAACAACAAGGAGAAAAGCCTTTACGTATGATAACCCCCTATGAGGGGACTGCACCTGACTACATCAAGTCTCTCGTCCAGCCTTACACCCCTATCCGCCACCTACGGTCGGGCTGTTGGATCAGATGTTAGCTTATTTCCTCCAGGAACACAATGACAATTATTCAGGGGCTTGTTGCCCTTGTTGGTTAGTTGTAACTGATTTAAATATTTGTACTCACTGTGAATTATATTACTGTTGCTTGCTTTCCTCCAGGTACACTGTAGCACTTTCGAGGATCATGTTGTTTAATTGTAATGTGTTTAACTACATGCTCTTGTGGTTCTACTCATTGGCACTTATTTGCTTTTTCACAATGTATGCTTCGTGTTTTGGCTACCCGCAATGTTTGCACTTTTTGTAAAGTTCTCTCTTGGAAGTCGCTTTGGATAAAGACCTGCTAAATGAATAAATGCAAATGTAATATCAATGTGTTTAAGAGTCTAAACTGACTCTACTGCCAGAGGCAGATGAGACTGTCACAATGGAGAGACGTGTCATGACCAGACATACACTCCAGGGGAGAGAGGAGATAACAGCACTTCTACATGACTCATTAGACTACCTCCACTCTAGCCTGGCCTGAATCGGTTTCATGGTCAGCATGCTGTTCGAACAGGGTTTTACTGGCTAATGAACCGTAGGCCGGTGTCACGCATGGCAGCTTTGTCTGAAGTCGCCCCAATTCATCAGGGAATATAGAAATTCCGCATCGTGGAGAAACTCTATCTCAAACCCTCAGGGGAGAACAGAAGCTGGAGAACATGCACAATCCTCTTTGGCATTTCAAAAACGCTGAGAGCAGCAAGATGAACGCAGGACACCGTGGCGACAGCCCCAAACAAGTCTGTGACAGAGCTCGTTTTTCTTTTGCGCCCCTCTATCTCCGAAATGCAAAGCGCGCCAACCGAAAATGCAAAGCCGGCCGTTCTGTCGTTTCCTCTGCCGGTCAGGCCTTCAGTGCTTATCTGTGCTGTGCCGTTGGCCTCGGAAGCCCATCCCCCACCACCCTGTGGGCCTTCTGGCCTGGTCTGGTGACTGCCATCCCAGCCTCTTGGGGGTCCTGGGGAGGAGGCTAGAACAAGGCCTGGCTGTTCTGGATGGGGCTACATCACCCTGCCTACAGCGTGCGGCACCTCTCCAAGGTTAGGGCTTGTGAATGGGCCTGTTCAGATGCCTGGTCTGTCAGGCTTCACACTCCCCCACAGCAGCCATGGGCAGATAATCTTAACAAGGCCGGGAGTGGGAGGACACAGGGAGGCTCTGAGGATATGATTGGATGAGATGCCTAGCCTGACGTACGGGAAGGGGAGTACACCGCGTGAAAGAGAAGGGAACATTTTGTCTCTCCGGGCAAAATGGAAGCTTCCAGAGAAACAGGCCAAACGGGACCCCTCGGAACGTGATGAGCAAGTCGACGAGCGTCACTGTTTCTCTGGAGCTTCCATTTTGCCCGGAGATGGCTTGGCTCGATGGCCCATCAGAACAGAGCATCAGAGCAAGCTCGGTGACGACCCAAAAGTTCGACAGACAGCGAGCGAGGGGGGAGGGAAACGTCAGGCATGATAAATTGATCCCAATTGGAGTCAGCTGTTTGCTCGTCAGGCCGTCACTGGGCTTGATGGGCCTTCGCAGTCCACACCACCCCATCAGTCGACGGCTGATTGCTCCGCAATAACTCAGCGGGCTTACTAAGAACCGCCGCGGACGCCAAGAAAACAGCTGATGGCAACATAAACACGGCTCATTTTCAACAGTGTGTTGGCCAGATCGTGTCAAGCTGCCAAGATTGGTATAGAGTATACAGACATTGTGTAACGAGGAGAGAAAGTGCTGCGGAATCCAGCAATCTGACGTAAGGAAGAAGAAGGTGATTCTGGATAATGTTTACTATTTCCCATGGAAATACAGGCCATTATAGACAAGGCATATTGAGGGGCAATAGCCCATCTTTTACAGGACAGCAAGAGCTGTAATTCAAACTCTTATAGGGCCAGTGACTGTGCAAATGGTTGTGTTAGATTACAGTCTCTGGCCATCTCTATTCCTGTCTTGATATTATAGGAAACATTAAACTCTCTCATATGAAACTCTATCAATACCATGACTCTGACCCCACATATAAAGAATGCGTTTCAAACGGCATGCTTCTCGGATTGCGCTTTGTTTTCGAATGCTGCGGTAGGTACATCTACGAAGTTACAGTAAGGAGTGACATGCGAGTAATGTTCCGCAAGGTAACTGCTCTAGTTTCTATGGTCGTTCATCACTGTCACCTCAATGCTTTTCTTTTCTCTCAGTCTTAAAACAATTATTGCGCACCTCACTGCAGTCATTGCTTTGTCAAGCTATTGTGTGGACACCTGGTTTGAATTTGATCATTCACACGTTCTTGAACAGAAGAACGATTCCATTCTCTGACTTTTAGGGTATACAGTAGAATCATAGTGTCATGCCCCTTACAGCCCCAAAGATAGACTACAGCAGTATTCCCAGATTACTGGGAAGATGAGAATCATGATGCTAAATAGACCAACTCATCTTCAGTCATAAAAACTTAACAGGGTTCAAAAAAACAACATGTTGGGGAAAGCGACCATTTCCTTGTCAGGTCATGTTCGTGTTGTTGTTGTTTGATGTGTTACATCTGACAACCTCCAAAAATAAAAACCCTCGGTCGCTAGTATAAATGATGGACGTGGTATGGTAATATTAGAGGCACACATATAACCGCCGCCCCCACACGTACACACACACTTGAGGTGGTAGGGATCCTGGATGGATCCTAGGAGTCCTCTCTCTGACCTTTCAGCCAATAGGTCAACCTCATGTGATGAGTCTGACATTGCATGGAGCGCTGACGCGCACACTCTAATTTGAGCGCTGGCGCTGATACGCACACCTCCTGACCCAAGATGAAATCTTTAACGGCAGATATCGAAGTGATACCACAACGATAATTAGTTCTTTGTATCCGCTCATGTGGTTCAGATCTATGGCCTGTGGCATTATTTGTCTAATGTAACAACTACAGACAGATTACATAGACATTTAAAGTGATAATTATCAAGCCCTTTGAATAGCTTTATTCAAAGCTCTCCCAACATAAAACAAACTCAAACTAAACACAGGTCATAAGGAAGTCATTGTGGTTGGAATTTCTTACCTTTAGCGAGTCAAAGCAGGCAATCACCCTTCCGTTTTCAACCTGGCAGCTTTTAGGCGGGTGTGCAAATTTGCATTCCTCATCACTACGCGAACAAGTCCCCCTCTGAAACTGCCGGCACACTTCAAGGGTCAGCCATTTTGTGTCTCGTATTGAAGCAATGTTTAAAGCCATATCAGCGCTGGGTGAAGCTAGAACCAGCCACTACTTTTTTGGGGGGAGACACTATCTTCTGAGGGCTTTTCAGGGTGTTAAAAAAAAAAAGAAAAAAACTAAAAGTGATGAACCATGTAGCTAAAAGTGTTTGTTTTTTTTCTCTCGTTTTTTATATTTTTTTTTTATGTCAGTCGATGTTTGCCCTTGAGGACTTTAGAGAGGAGTAAATGGCCTGGTTACCCCCCTCCCCGTGGCTGCAGCTTGGGAGACCACTGCTGATCAGAGAAGCTGTCAATCAGAAAGCAGTCATTCATCAATCACTTAGTCCCAGGTGCAGAAGCCTGACAAGGCAGAAGAGGCATGCTCAGAGGCAGGCTCGACTGACCCCACCGACGTCCCCGAAACACCCTTTCCTTGACAGGAGCACTAGGAGTCCTGGAAGAGGGGGGTGGGGATCTGAAACAGGCGCTATTTCGAGGCGATGGCCCAGCTTGGGAGGATAGGAAACGTGTGCAGACCGTGGTGGGGTTCGGTGTCGACTTCAACTTCTACAAGAGCACGGCGGGCTCTCGGTGTTGTGGCAGCGTAGGGCCGGCTTTCTTCTCTGTGTGGGTTCCTCTCACGCTGGGTGAAGACAAGATGGAGGGCAGGGGCGTTTGCGGTTGACCTATCTTCTGTCACGGCTGCAGGAGGAATGTTTGAGCTTCGTGGGGAGCTTCAAGTAGGGATGTTGTCTGACAAGGCACTTTCTGTCGACGGTCTGCAGAGAGATAGAGAGAGAGAGGTTATTTTCAGAGAGCATAAACAACTGCCTGAAGCATAAGCACACCAAATCTCCCATTTTGTCTAATACGCTTTAATTGTCGCTGAAATCAGGCTAATGTGACCCTCATAGCTGTGTCGGCAAATATTTCCTCAATTACAAAAGCAAGATCAATCACCCTGAATACTCGATAAAAATAATCTAAAAAGGAGCTAGATTAGCCTACGGTGGCATGGCAGGACTACAAAGCCGTGGATTCGATTTACCCTACTCACTAGATTCCACCACTTGAAATGGTTTCACTTGAAATACAGTTCCATTGTTTCTGCGATTGTCAGTTCCATTGTTTCTGCGATTGTCTCCTGTGTGCATAACGTTATCCCAATAACAGCCCGGGCTCTTCTAGATCTGCGTTAGGACAGCGAACCCTGAGTAGAGAGAGGAGCTCCGGCTTCATGAAATATATCCTCCTTCATTCAAATATAATAGGCCCCATCGCCTGAAAATTCTAGTCAAGCATCAACCTGTCATATTTTAGATGAACAAAAGAGCTGTCAGACAGACACGCCGACCGGCATCCTTGTCTGACATCTCTGTTCACTTCTAAGTGGGTTCGAAACGTCTGTCTGTGTGTGCACGTGCGTGAATGTGTGTGTGTGTTGAGCTGGCATGGAAGTGTCGCCGGCACCCGTGCCCGTTCAGCCCCACAGAAAAGGCAGTTGCGGGGGTTATTCAGCAGCCACTTGGTTGAAGTCCCTCATCATTGCTGTGTGCCATTGTGCCGCGAGGGCAGCTCTCCAGCCGGCGGAATACAAAGCGGAGAATGGCAACGACCCCTGTGTGCGACGAGACAGCCGAGTGCAGTAAGCCAGAGAGGGATAAAGCCCCAGGGTCCACCCACCCGTCGAGAAATGCGCGACGGGACCGCCAGCCAATAGAAAACGCGCAGCGCAGCATTATTCCAGGCAGCCGTCCAACAGGCAGGAGAAGGACTGAGACAGATGCGTGTGCCAGACGCGATTACGACACTGCCTAGCGTGCCCCCGAGCACCACAGCCCCGACGCTGGTCGTCCGAACGACAGCAGTGACGACCTGTCGATGTTGCTTCTTCCGGAGAACACACGTCTTGCCTGGTTTATGTTAATCGGACAACAGCCACAGGTCTGGGTCTGGCTGAGCGATAAGGTCAAAAGGGACGATTGCTAGACTGATACCGTTGCGGGACACATCTAGGCCGGTTTAGCTACTGAAACCATAACAGCAGCTACTACACTCAGTGCCTTCTCCTGGAACATCTGGAAATATTTTCTTTTTGAGTACTGGGGGCGGGGAAAAGGGAGTGGGGTTGGGGTTGAGGTTGAGGTTGGGGGTGGGGCAAGAGGAAGAGGGAGGGTTGTAAAAATCTGCAGCTGCTGTCGATTCCCCTAGCTGTTCAGATTGAATACGTGACACATCCCTCTGCTTCACAGACCCTAGGCATGGAGCAAAACAAGACCACAAAAAAAAAACACAAAAAAAACATAGAGCGTTACCATGGAGAGTTGACTCAATGAGCAAAACTTCCCACACAGATCCCAAAGTAAGATGCGATGATGGGAACTTCCCTAGGCTGTGTGATAGAACCTCAAGGCCTAACTGTGACGAAAACAAGCTCAGACTTGCAGTTGAAACACCACCTCACACTTACCATCCTCCGAATATAGGGCTTGCCTGGAGTAGCTGCTCTAGTGATAATCCCTCATTACCGATACATTACCCCTCATTAAGAAAAACGTTTGACTTGGCTTAATGTAGCCTACCTCTCAATCTAAGTAGTTCACAACATCTACATTCACTCAATGGCAAAAACATAAAAAATAGACCTTGGACAATGACGTAAACTGAGGTTTTTACATCTTGGTTCATAGCCCACTTTCTAGGTGCGTGTCTGACAGGAGATGAGGGCCAGGGCCCAGTCCCTGGCACAGAGGCAGCTCTCCCAGGCACTGTTTCATTTCATGCCATCTCCCCAAGGACAGGCTGTTGCTATGAAAGAATCAGGTGAGAATCATGTCAGATGTGACCTTTTACAATTAGGTCTAATCTCTCATTATTTTTAGAAGATACCCCAAAAGAATTAAGGTCTAGGTTGTGTTGTGTGAGGTAAGAGAAAGAGAAACTGTGACATTTCATGGCTATGACTTGGCTTAAATTTAGGATAATTATTTGAACAAACTGAACAGCCTAAATTTGTATTTGCCATGCATTTCTGCCAGTTCAGCTTTAATTGCCTCATAACTTAGATTAGCATTGTTACATTAGTCAAGTTATCAAGTAGGCTAGTCTAATATTTAAGAGCTTGTACAAGTTGCCTTGCGCTGAAAATGTTGGGAGTTCAGTAAAAAGTGCAAACATCATTAGACGTGTCTGTAGCCCAAACAGATCTTGCGTCTCATCCTTGCTGCCAGCAACAGCAACACTGGCTACAGTACATACAGCAATAGCCGAAATAAGATGAACTGCATGAATGTAAAAGGTTGCTTGAACCGACCTGGGGGGACAGTAGCATAGCTTAGCCTAGCCTTGCCATCTTACTCCCAAGTAAGTGCTGGTGAGGTAGAGACAGATGGTGTGCAGGTAGGACGGGCCACGCGACACCCCTGTTGTGGCCTGAAGAGATTAGTCCTCCTGAACGCCCCCTTGCTTTGTCTCCACTCTGATTGGTGCTCGCAGAGCAGTGAGCAGTGCGCTCAACAGGGAGGCTTGGCATTCCACAGACAAACTCCAAAACGCTGCAATCCCCGCAAAATCAAAAAAACTTTCCCACCAGGGACAACAACACAGACCAAGGTGATCTGTCTCCATTTAGCTGGAGGAAAAATATGAAGTTGGATTTCACCAGTTATTGCATTATTTAATAGTAATATCTAAAAATTTTACATTATACAGTCCGTAACACATAAAAAAACGTAACCTCTCATTCCTCTCACGTTTTCACTTGAAAACAGAGGAGACCCAGGGAATGAAGTTCGGCCCCGTCTTCCAGACAGACAGCCGTCCGACATGTTCTCAGACAGGAGAAGGGAGAGTGACCAGGGGCTGGCTGAACACGAGGAGAATAGAGATACATCGAAAGTGCCGTGCTCCTTGACCTTTTGGATTAGGCCATCGGCGTTCCTCTGGCCAGCTGTCTGCAGCGTTCCCTCCAGTCTGCTTAATTGAATGGGAGCCGGCCGACCCGGGTCCTCTCCGGTGAAAGTCATTGGCTTGACCTCTGAATACCACGTATGCCTTCTATTAGCCGTGCCTCTGCTCATGTGTCTGTGTCTGCGTGGATTGGGTCAACCAGAGGAGACCCGCGTTATATCGGAGCCCGTTCTCAATGAGAGCATCTGGGCAACAGGGTTAAGGAAAACACCAGCTAGACAGATGTTTAACCATAGCCATGTTTTCTAATGTGGGTATAACGGCCAAACAAATGAAGACCAGCTCTTTAGAATGTTTTTACCATACCGAGAGGGGAATCTAGCGTGTAAGCCTGGGCCCATTTGCATGGCCAAGAGGAACCACTGTGAGCTCATTCGAATGGTAGAGAAGAGCACTTCACTCAGTCTAATGAGAAACAGTTGACAAGAACATTTGATTACCACACTAGGTTTTACAAAACCGAGTCGGCCAAAGCTTGAGTCTAACCTACTTCAGTTTGGGTTCATTTGAATCCGTATTACAGCTATTAAGACATCTGCTTGAGGTTCTGTCATATTCTGAACACTTCGGCGGAGGGTTATAATTTCTAGTTACAGTCATTGTCATACAGCCAAAACAATTTTGAGCATTGATGTGTTGTACGGGCTTGAAACCTTTACTTGCACCCAATGGTTCTGAAATTGTGGCGCATGCTTAAGCTCTTGAGACAATTAGAATTATCAAATGTCATTAGTGTCAGGACAACTGTATGGTAGAGGTAGGGTAAGCAGTAATCAGATGTTAGCGGACTGATCAGGGAAGCTAAGGGGAGGCAATGCAGTCAGGATTTGATGGAGTCAGCAGAAACGTGTGCTTCATATCGTAATAGCCTTATCTAAACCCTGGTGACCCATGGTCATCTTATGCCACTCATTCAGTGGGCGGGCCTCGCGAAAGGAGCTTCAACCAATCAACTGGACCCATTACGGGTGCAGAAGAGTAACTTGTATCTCAATGTCTGGTAGAGCCAGCCTGTTTAGTGTCTTAGTGATCATTACAAATATTTCGGTATCTGGTCCACATGGGTGGTCTGCACTGGGTGGTCTGGCAGAAATCATAAAAAAAGACACCTGAATGCTACTTCTAAGTAGGCTACCGTCACACGTCCCACTACTGGGAATCCATTAAGAGAGTTGCCCTCTGGGTCTCAAAAATACAAACACACCCTCGGATTCCTTCGTTTTCTCAGCGGGAAGGGTTGAACCCGTCTTCCATTTCAGAAAACACCCATTTCTCCGGCAATCCCTGCCAATATCCAATCAGTGGTCCTGTCTGGCCTTGTCCTGCCTGTGGAAGCCTGTGGTCGGGTGGCAATGTTAGCCTCTGTCCAGCCCCGTTCTGGACAGACACTACAAAGCTGTGGATCACCACAGAGATGTTGATAGACCTAGAGTCCTGGACCTCATTATTTTGGTGTGAAGCTCAAGCTAATTATAGAGCAAGCTTTAGGTTTGCCTGAGTCCATTTTCAAAGGGCGCAAGACATTTGTTGACTTGCCAATCCCAAAATAATAATAGAAGATTTCAAATGTTATAAGACCAAGAGGAAGAGGAATACATGCTAAAGTTTTTAACTGCCTATGGTGGAGGCATTAACTCAACACAGCCAATCCCTTGGCAGGCGGTAGACGCAACTGTGAATAAAAGAAAGAAATGTGTGCTCAAACGTGTCTCATGATCACCCTACAAAACAATCACTAAGGGAGGGAAAGACAACCTGGCAACCGCCGTTTCATGTCGCATAGTGAAAGAAACCCAACAAGTCCCTCATCTTGAGCAAGCGTAGGGAAGCTGCCGCACCAGGAACCTGCAAGGGCAGTAGCTTGTCACAGAGTACCATCTAGCTCTCCTCGCTCTCATCCATATCGGTTCCCCGTCTCTCCTTTTACCCTCATTTCCACACACACTACATTCTATCTCTCCTAACTCCCTCCCCCTTACAGGATGGTATGCACCACACTGCAGCAAACTCCTTAAAAAAAACAAAAAAAATATGCCGCCGTAAAAAAAAAAAAAAGAAGAAAAAAAGAAAAGAGGTAAAACCTACCCGAGAGACGGTCTAGTTCCCACCTCGTTACGTTAAGTCCGGTGGCCTCTGTTGTGCCTCAGTCTAAGCCTCAGCGGAGAGATACCAGGTGCAGGCGTCTGTGTGTGCAGCTTCGAGTCCTCGCGCTTCAGCGTCTGCAGCTAATGACCATGTGAACTGTTGTCATTCTCTGGGAGCTGCCGAGTGCTGCAGCCAGAGGCCCATGCTTAGACAGGGATTTTCTCTCTCGACTACGGAGCAGGCAGGCAGGCAGGCAGGCAGGAAGCAGAGGAGTGTCTGCTCAACTATCTGGATGAAACACTTCCAGCCATCCCCCACAGCCAGCCCCTTCCTGGCCATCCGCCTCCAGCAGGCACCGCCCCTCACTGCTCCGGCCAATAGGAGGACAGAGGTCTGATAACAGACGTTTCTGTTGGCTCACTGTGTGCTGATTGGCATGGACATCTCAGAACTTTCAATGACAGCCATCAAATGCTGATCTTAAAGGTATACTAATTTTACAATTTCACATCCCGGCTCAACTAGGGTGACACTGTTCTGTAAGACTTTCTTTCAAAATACTGTAGGCACACACAATATATGATTATTAATACTAGAGGGTAAAACATTGTGGACATTTTTTGTAACCCATCTGAAATGCTTATGTCAGATGCGAACCACAAGCTCAGCTAGTCAGCACCCTGTAACACCATAATTAACACCATCCCCCAAGGAATGAGCTCAGTCCTTTCTCTCATCTCCCCCTCCTCCCTCCTTGACTCCCCCTCCTCCTCCTCCTCCTTTCCCTCCCCACACCACTCCTCCTCCTCCTCTCCCTCTCCTCCCTGGTGACGGCAGCCTCTCTGGCGTCACGTGCGACATGAAGCCTGAGCACCGCAGAAGTGATGAGTCAGAGGGCCCGGCTTCACGATGTTTCTGTCCAAATCTATACAACAGCTGTATTCTCTCTCTCTCACCCATTCTCTTCCTCACTCTCTCACCCATTTTCTCTCTCTCTCTCTCTCTCTCTCTCTGCTTTCAGCTTCCACTCCTATACAAAGACTGCAAATGATGTGACAACCTGAATGCTTCATCAACAACATCAATGAGAGCGGACATGCTTTTTACAGTCCGCTGCCAAATAAACCTGTTAACCCTCCAGGCTAGCTTTGACAATACAGTTCTAAAAGGGGACCATTTCTTTTTTAATCTACAACAAGGGGTTAATCTCTTGAACCAGGTGAAATGTCAACCTCAGCAGCGGGCAATATATACCCACGGGACGGTGACTTTAAAGTGTTCTGATATAGGGTTAGGCCGGGCAGCGTACTGACATAGAAGCCACAGGAAGGGTGGTGATTCCTACCAACAGGTAACAGAGGGGGGCGATGCCAGTGGTTATCCCGTGGTCCTCGTCAACAGCAAATGATACTGTGCATGATACATCTAATGAACGACCATGTTCATCAGGCCAGGAGTGTTCAGAGCAAAACATTTCCATGTTTTCAAAACCACATGTTACGTGCCATTGTACTCAAAGGCTTGTAGCAAAATTGCATGGATGGCACAGAAGCAACTCAGGCATTTATTTTCAATCGTTTTCTTTTTTTTCTTCTTGGTTTCAGTGAATTTGTGATGATTGGAATCATGAGTATGTTTAAGTGTCTGTGTTGTCTACTGTCCGCGTTCTCTAAAATGTGTGTCAAGATGGATGCCTCGTCTTATTACAAACTAAATAAATTTACCACACAGTATTAACTCAAGTAACCTGAAGGCAATGCTGCTGCGTAATGATTCATCAGTTGAACAACTGAATGCTTTTTTATGACTAACACCTCCCATTTCAATCTGCAGGTAATTTTGGAGATCGAAATAGATTTCCCCACAGGAAAACAAACAAAGACCAAGCAGAGTCAAGTGATACTAGGCAACTTCCTTCCCTTGTGGTCTCAACTCCCTCACCCATCCTGTTTGACTCTGGAGGTTTGTTGAAGCCAGACCAAATTTAGTCCATCTCATAGGCAACAACTGACAACAGATATATGACCAGACACTAGAAACAAATATCAAAGGGAGAGCTGTTACAAGTAGAAACACATCCTGACGTTTTAATTTGGCTATCATTAAAACAAAACTATAATACAGTATGCCCTGTGTGCTGCATACAAGATTTTACATAGTATGCATACAGTGCAGCCTGTTGAATGATAGCTCAAAACAAATGGTCATTGTCAAAAAAAAAATCATTCCCCCCCCCCCCATCTTCAGACTAATTTAATTGTTGATTATCCCATGCACTGCACGGAGCCTCTGACAGTCTCATTCAGTAGGTTTCCATGGCTACAGTGATGTACAAAGAAAACAGATCGACAGATAACAGGACAACTTGCATTTTAGTGAAGGTTTTCTTTTGGAACAAGCGTATAGTAATTAAAAGGACATTGGTAGAAAAGTACTTATGCAACAGCCTACAGCAAACATTTTTTAAATTCCAGTCTGAACACACTGAGCATTTAGCTACAGTACAGATTAGTACCACAGACAGTGCTATGTTTCCGATAGGGAAAATCCCAAATACAGTACTTGTGTCGGCTCACCAGTTCTGTTGGTTGAAGAACCAGCAAGTAGCCTATATGCAGTTGCTGTAAATAGCCTACTATTATGAAAATGACTCCGTTGCCGCACATCACGATAAGAATTGTTTTTTTTACATGGCAGATTCAAATCAGTGTCAACCCTTACAGTAATGTACTACCTTTACATAGACTACATTTTACAAACCGACGTTGTCAGCATTGTTTATGCTTTTCAAACCAAAGCAGTGTCAGGCACGATATTACAAAGAGGATTCGGGTTGATTCTTTTCAGCTCGCTATTTAACACAGCATTAGCTGGCAAGCTATAGGACTAGCTATACGCTAGTTAGCTAGCGTCGTTACGTATAGTTTCATGCATCACTACTACTACTAGTAGTACTAGCAGTCTATGCCAACACGTAGCTGCCGTTTCTTTCGCTATTGTAAACTGCAGTGTACAGTAGATTAGATAATACATTTTTTGCAACGTACTAGCTAGTTAACAATATGGTGAGTTAACAAGCTACAACCTAATAAGAGCAATCTAGTTTACCTGGTGATGCCACAGACTGTAAGTGACCTGCCTCATCCAGCTGTCTGAATCACGATGTCGAGGTGGAGAAGAGTAGGCCCACGGTCAGCATTAAAAACTACATACGATACGACGAGCTAAGGCTTCTTGTTAATTTAATGCAAACATTCTTAAAGATAATTTATTTAAAGGCAGAAAGTTTTGCTTGTAACTAGCTAACTAGATAACTACTTTGCAGAAAGTAAGGCTGTTTGGGAAGCAACAAGCGCGTTTGACAGTTCGCAGGGACGACAAATTGTAGTTTATTGACGGGGGTAAATTGAAGAAAAGATACACACAAACGTATCACGTATTTTTCCAATACTGCAAATGCATTTAAATTGAAATGATATACTTACTATGTTTATGTAAATTATACTAATGACATAACTTGGTCTTATAAAGGGATGTAGATATGTAAAAACTACAATATACAGCCTCCCAATATCTAGTTGGTATCGCCCAAATGAATTACAGTGAAGGAGGGGGTGGGGCGGGGCAGAGCTCTCGAGCGGGCGGGCGGGCGGGGGGGGGTTGGTGTTGGTGAGGTTGGGGGTGTCTGCTTGTTACCTAGGAAACAAGTGAATCTCCCTGGGGGCAGAAAACATATCAAACCAATATGAGCCAACTAAATTCCATAGAGAATAGACCTCTTTATTATCTCTGGATTTTAAAAGATCAGTGAAATCGACACTTGACCAAAGAAAACTGACCTGAAAATTGCTTTATTGTTACACATCATAATTAACTACTTTCACCTATTATGACTATTTTCATTGGCTGATTATTAACAGGGTCTATTGATATTTTTTTCAATAATAATTAGAAATAGGCCTAAGTCATGGAATCTGAATGCAGTATTCACTTTTTGGGGGTTATTCTCAAGCTGATAAATCTGCATATGCAGTTTTCAAATTCAGAAGAGAGAACACAGTCTGCTGCTTTCGGATAATTAATTACATATCTTGATTTAGCATTCATTGGTGATAGCGACACAAACTTTTTCATCAAGGAGCCAAAGTTGGAATGAGCAAGAGCAAAGATAAAATATTCTTGGAATGAGCCAGACACAAATTTGGCTCCTGTGACTCTTGCCCACAACATATGCACTGGCACTGCCTATTGAGTGCGTGAACAATGCGCATTGCTACCATGATCTGTGCCCAAGGCCATTGCCCGGCCAAGTGGAATGTTAGTGACAATGCACCATGCACCCGCCTGATTAGCAGCAGGTCTGAGAACAGAGACTCATTCTAGGGATCGTGAACTCAGTACAGTAGCTCTACTACACCCATTATCCTAGTCATCAGGAAATGTCTGTGTCTGTTTTCACAGATTGTCGTTAACTATCCCTTGTCTTTATGTGTTGTTAGTTGTCTCAACATCCATCCTCTGACACCCATGTTGACCTGACCAGTAAGCAGATATGAGTGCTGAGTTAACGTTGTGAGTGTAACAGACCACAGAGTTTGGTTGTTGCCGTACAGCTCCTTTCAGAGCTTCTTGAAAAATCTCCTCAATGACTAACCCAAAATAACGTTTACCTTAAGTGAAAATTGTAAGGCTGCTTTCGAGAATGGTTCTCAACTGAGTTATAACAAACATAAAGTACCAGTCCTTCTCTAAGTACATAGGAACAGACCATAATAAACAATGTCATACCGCAAACAGTTTTATGGTGGTAATGACTAGGAAGAACGTCGATCCAGAGTCAAGCTCACCCCCTTGGGTCCCCATATTGATCTCACTGCAGAGGAGGCATACTGATTGTGAAAATGCTGTTGCAGGCTAAAGCATAGTTTTGCAACCATCCTCCCACACATACTGTACACACACACACACACACACACACACACACACCCACCCACATAAACACACACACACACATATGCACACAGTTTTCAGGCAATGAATCAGAGTTGTTCTGTGATTGCCACTCTTACCACCGGCGAACTAGAGGCTCAAAAACATGCAGATAGTGAAAAAATTTATGTTGGAAGCTAGGAACACACCATGGGACTGGTCAGAGCTAGCAGTCTCCCACAGACCAGCATATATACCTAGCCTGGAGCTAAATCTGTCCAAGTCCATTCATAATACCTTGTAATTAGTAGTTAGTATCGACAGTGCTATGGAGATGCTGGCTTTCTCCTTGGCAGATGTGGAGTAGGATGATGTCACCTTGGGATCATTCGAGGAGGCGTTCGGTATTCATGTGGGTATGATCTGCATTCCAAGCAGGAAGTAATGCCTATTATTGTGCTCCTATAGTCTCTCTAAGGAGGTGAAGAAAGCTGCATTGAATTTAAACAGCTTTCTTAAGTCCATTAACAAAGTGTTACTTTGTGGTTAACAATAAAGCATGATTCATACAAATGTATTCCACAGACGTTCCTCTCGGACTGCCTCCATAGGATCAGCAGGTCAAGTTAATCTAACACCATACTCGATTAAGGAATCAGGTAAGTAGTGATCAGTGAGGCAGAGTGAACAGACTAAGTAGAAACATGAAGAAGATGGGCGGTGGAGCCCAGCCCGTGGAAATTCCAGTGGATTGACTTTTCGGTAGGCCATTAAAGCCAGACCACAGCCTGGGACACTCTCTCCAGTGTGAGCATAGATCCTGAAAACCTCGCAAACCATCACACACCTGATTGGGAAAGCTTTTAACCCAAATGTTCAATGTAATGCTGATTTAACTGAAACAGATTAAAGCTGTCATGGAGTGGTGTGTGTGTGTTTGTGTGAGTGTGTGTGAGTGCTGTCAGTCAATTTGATTGATTGAGGCTTGTTCACTTGGGGGTTTTACCTATCTGGTCTGCCTTTCATGTGCATTTTCCAAATCACCTCACTAATGCTACATTTTAGTTTCCCATTCAGACAGTTTAGCATTTCAGCAGAGAGATTCCTTGAGCCCTGATCAAACCTAATTTGCTGAGCGATGATCTTGTTAGATCTTGGCAGAGAAAGCACAGTCATGACCCCATTGGTGGTAAACATACATCCTACTCCAGTTCTTTCTTTCTTCTCTCTCTCTCTCTCTCTCTCTCTCTCTCTCTCTCTCTCTCTCTCTCTCTCTCTCTCTCTCTCTCTCCCTCCCTCTCTCTCTCTCTCTCTCTCTCTCCCTCCCTCTCTTCCTCTCACCTTTTCTCTGTCTCTCTCTCTTTCTCCACCTCACTTTCTCTCTCTCTCTCTCTCTCTCTCTCTCTCTCTTTCTTTCTTTCTACTATACACAGTACCTTCTACTACCATAACTGCTTTCACTCACCTTCTTCTCTCTGTAGAACCAAACCACATTGACATTTACAGAATGCCAGGTTGGAAAATAGATTAGAGGAATTGCAAGAAGAAACACTCCTTAAAATGTCAGAGAAAATGACACATGATTATGACCATGTTGTTTCTAAAGCTTGTTTTTATCAAGCTTGAAGGGTTGTCTCTGCTTGATGCTGACCACCACTGAAATTGTTGGCCTTTTTCACTTCCATTTTTATTGTTGTCTTTTTTATTTGCAAGAATAAAACATTGATAGGGATGGTGACCTCAGCCATCAATGTGCCTCGCTACATTGATATTATAGGATCAAACTTTCCGATCAATCGCCCAATAGCCGACCCTGATTTCCTTTCTCGGCCTCAAGAGGCTCCAAATACAGTAAATCTCCTCTATTATTCATGAGCTCCAGGTTCAGTCAGGGCCACCTCCGTCTCTCCCTGTGTGTTCACAGCTGAGCGTCTTGGAGCTGCTGTCCTACTGCTCCACTCCGTGAACCCTGCTCAGCAGTCACCACTTAGCCCAGAGGATTTAGCTTCCTTTGAAATATTCAATAAAGCACCGGGATCAGAGAGAATTCAGCTAATTACATTCTCCTAACGTCACGCTCACTCATGCTCAGCAGCTCCCACTATGGCGGACTATTGTAGACATCAAATGCTGACTGGTTGTGGCGGGGTTTTCATTAGACTTTTTTTGTGATGGAAAAAATGAATGAATTGAAAGTGTCAGGGAGAAATTGTAAGTGTGTGTGTGTGTGTGTGTACAATGAGGAGAAATGAATATACACGCATATCCTGTGTTTATAGTCTCGGAGATGATAATAATAGCTTGTCTCAGGGCAGTCCATCAGCTTGAAATATTGATGGAACCCTGCTGCAAGGCTGCTGCAGAGAGACAGAAGGACAGCTGCAACCAACACTATGTTCATCTGCAACACTTCATGTGTCTGACGCATTGGACAGTAACAGACAAGAAGATATGAGTGAATTATCTATCCCAGGTAGGAGATGCTCTCCATCTCCTCTCCATGATGCCCAGAACAAATGGTTGATAATTGCTGGTCATTCAAGTGCTCATAAATACATATTCAGACCATGAAATCAGCCCTTTCTAGTGCCAAGCAAGCATTAACCAGAAATCCCTCAAGTGCAAGTGGTTTATTGCTGTTACTATGGTGATGATGAAAGGGGAGGTTACATTTAAATATATCCATACATGAGAGACTGGGAGGATGGTCAGTGTTGGGTTGAGGAGCTGGGGGGTGAAATTAGCCCCCCCCCCCCACACACACACACACTCACACTTGCTCTAGGTTGGCTGATTGGTTTGTTGCCTTGTTAGCGGGAGTTGAGCAGTAACCTCACACTAAAAGTCTAGATTTCACAGGCAGCATGAATGCTAATAGATAAAGTATGTCCTGTTACCTGATATCTGTAATAACAAACTTGCTACGAGGTGAATGTTTCTCTAAGGATACCACAACATAGCTGTCTGTCGATGGCACAGAACACATGACGATGTGGAGCTGTAACTGACTGCCTACATGGATAAGGATAAGGCACCATCTAGTGGACAATGGTTGTAACTGCAGATTTCGTTTGTTTATTCTGAAACAAGTACAGCTGAATACTTTTTAGAATTCCTCCGTCAGGAGGAAAGCCAAAGCCTATAGTGTTTGTGGGTATTTTTCGTATTATTAATAACTCGAGATATTGTAAAAAAATATAAGGTACCAAGTTGAATAGGTGTGTAAAAGTTGTATTTTGATCGATATTGTAAGACAGCATTGGACATTGCATTACCAACCACTGACTTTACTCACTGAGTGTTTCTCAAAAATGTGTCAGTGGCTCAATTTGCTAGAATGTAGCATCCATTACAGTTTTTCTCAATTGTTTACACAAAAATACTGGTACTTGAGACACAATGACCACAGCATGTAACTCATTCACCAACCCCCTGAACCTGAACTTTTGTTTTCACAAGGAACACACTGCCATTCAAATATGCAGACTGACTAATCACATGGGCAAACACCTGTCACACAGTTTTAGAATTAGCAATCAGAGCTTTAGCATAAAAGGGCAACAGGTGACCTCTTCTGTTTTGGAGCAATGGATGCCAACATTGGAAACATAGGCAGAGCCAGAGGAGTGAGAGTAAGAGGAGGAGGACGGGGAAGACGAGGAAGGCCAAGGACTGTAACCTCTGATCAGATCCGAGCCGCTTTGGTTGACCACATGGTCAACCATGGTCTAACAATGAGGGAGGCTGGGCAAAGAGTACAGCCACATGTGAGCAGGTACACTGTAGCATCCATCATCCGGACTTTCCGAAATGAGAATAAGTACTCTCACTACAAAATTGCAGTAGGCCGAATGCATATAAATACCGTACTCAATGAGTACAGTAGTACAGTATTGCCTGTGGACTGTTCTGTAGGACTGTAAAAATAAAGTATGTTTCAAGTATTTGGAAAATGTATTGCTACTTTGTATTCCTACACAGTATTTACAGTATTTTACTATTTGTTTGGCAGAACTGAAAGATTACCAACACAAGGTGGTTCTCCTGAACAGGAAACTGAATTCATGAACATGGTCCTAGAAAATAACGCCATAACATTACGTCAAATACAAAGAAAAAGAATAATAATGTAATTGTATACACTATACAGTAAATTATTCTGTTGTTTTGTATGTAGACCACTGTATGTGCAACTTTGTGTTGGTTGGGATGTACACTGTGTACATTGTTTTTCTGGGAAAAATACGTAAAATATATTTGTTACCGTGTATTTCTGTGTTCTGAGTATAAAAACAATATTCTCAAATATTTTACAACACACTTATGTATGTACTGTCTGTGGTACAGTAAGTGTCACACTGAACAAAAAAAGGCCTAACTCACTATGATGAATGAAGAAGAAGTGTTTTCCATTCATCATAGTGTTTTACATTGAGCACATCAGTGTTCAAATGGTTCTTATAAATGTCTATTCATATGATGGTTTGTGTTTGTCATTTGAAAACAAAATACAATTTTGAGATGAAATAACATTGTTTTGAATGTAAAGTTTAATTTTGCAGGAGAAGTGAGGGGTTTTGCCCATTGTGTGTGTTTTTTTTATTTGTGTGTAGAGTTCTGAGAGTATGAGGTATGCATTCAGAAAATGTGTGTAACCAATCGAGAAAAACTGTAAGATGATGTCACTTCATTGCCTTTTTTAGACACTGCCTTGTAAAATGCCACACGTGAACAGATGGATCAAACACAGGCGTCAGGTGTACAAGCACTAAAGTGCTAAACTGTAAACATACCAATCAGGTGTAAGCACTATAAAAAGGCAACAGGTCAGTGTACCTGTCCTCATCAAAAATGGAAGGCAATGTTGCAGGAAGAGGAAGAGGGAGAGGTAGACCTGGAGGCCGTGGAAGAATATTTGTGTGTAGAGTTCTGGGAGAATGAGGTATGCTTTCAGAAAATGTGTGTAACCAATCGAGAAAAACTAATCAGGTGTTATATAGGGAGGTCAGATGGATGAGCGGTTAGGCAATCGGGCTATTTAAATTTTTCTCAATTGCTAAGACACATTTCTTGAATGGCTACTGTGTTTTCTCCAAACTCTAAACACACATCTTCATACTTTTTTGGGGGCCAAACCCTTGACTTTTGACCCAAAATCAAACACTGTAGTCAAAACCATATTATCTGTCGTATAAACCTAACTTTGCATTCAAAATACACACAAAGCCCTCAAATAAATTCAACCTTCTGAATACCCTTTACACACTGCTGGGAAGAATTGAAAACACTTATAAAAAGGTTTTCAAGAACCATTGACTATAACGTGTCCCTGAATTTTATGTTTTATGTTCCACCTCATGAGTTTGACATGATGTAAATCATAAAACTCACAAATACTGCAATTGTCCTTCTTACAGGCTGTTTATTTTCTATTTACATTATACAGCAATTGCATTTTGAGCTCTTGTTACTGTAGTGGTCACAGTATACAAATAGTAGTACTGTTAGTCGACAACACAAATTCCTTGCTGTAAATTGTAATTTGGGGAACAAAGGCTAAGAAAACAAGGAAATAAACAAAGCATTTTCACCTGGGTAAGAGGGCTTGAGTACGCTACAGTACTGTTCACTCTGGGTCAGCATCCTATCTCTGACAAGGGTCAGGCCAGAGATGTTCCTCAACATCACAGGCAATGTTTTCTCAAGCCAAACAGCAGGGAAAATGCCCTTGAATGCCTGAGCCATCCCTGACAAGACTCCACAGCAATGTCCCCACAAGCTTCTTCCATGGCTTGGAGAAAGTTGGTCTGTCATAGGGATTTCTGTCATAGTGTGGCATGCATCTCATTTGAGAATGTTGTTCTTCTTACTCTTCCTCTCCCTTGTCCACATCCTCTCAATCTGACAATTGTACAATTGTCAAAGTACAGATGAGCTTACCTTTGTATTCATTCCAAAACCCCTGATTGCTTGTTGAGTATATTTGCTTGTTAGTGGATAATGGATAATTGGATAATTGTTTGTTAAGGGTGTTTGAATTGCGCCAGTTTGAGTTTACTTTTACAAATGGCAATGTTTTCTGAATGACATAATGGTGATAATTGTGTCTTAAAGTGAGAGGTGTGTTTAGACTTTTGCAAAGAAGTGTGAATGAACCTGGGAAATGTGTCAAAAAGGGTCAATTGTGTTTAAAGACTGGGGTACATGGTCTTTCTGCTGGATTTGGCTAAATGGTTTGGTGAGGACGGCTTACACATACCATTTTTGTGTGTTAGCAATCGAGAACAACTGTAATCAGAAGGTTGCCGGTTCGATTGGCCATGCCAAATGACGTTGTGTCTTTGGGCAAGGCACTTCACCCTACTTGCTTCGGGGGGAATGTCTGTACTTACTGTAATTCGCTCTGGATAAGAGCGTCTGCTAAAAGACTAAATGTAAATATAGGGATCATACATCTTGAATAGTGGTCTACAAGTCTAACTATACTAACAGTACACAGTTTAACTAATACTAAGGGGCTGTAATAATTTAGAAGTAGTTATGATATACAATATAAAATACAAATATAAAAGTACAAAAATACAAAAAGGGTAACTTAGTGCAAATATGGCAAATGTGGCAATGGTTAAAGTCTATGAGCTGTTTTTGTGACGAGTAGTTTTGGTCCTGATGGACCGCAGCCTTCTGCTGGAGGCGAGTGGCTGAAACAGTGTGTGTGGGTAACTGGAGGCCCCAGGGAGACACAGAAACAAACAAAAACCGCCGCTAGGGGGCAGAGGTGGCATGCCAATTGCGGCTTGCAGCTATATATTTTTTCTTTCTTATGGTAACCTACAATAAAGTTGTTGCAACTATTAGCTTACCTACTGTGTTTGGCTCAGTCATACAATAACTGCCTGCAGCTACACTGGAAGTTGAAATCTGCTAAAAACGTCTATCAAAAACTCCGCTTAATGAAAACGAAAAATTATCTCTCCCATGGTATAAACGTGGTTCTAGCCAGCTAATGTAATCATTTTAAAACATTATTTTGTTATAATGTTTGCCATACGTGACGCTAGCCGCGATGCTAATTTTCGCTATGCTATACACTATTGACTTCTGCTAAAACCGAAGTACAACGTAAGTTAGCGTATGAGCAAATAGCCAGTATCTTCCGACCAGCGACATTAAGGCTACACCTGAAAAGAGGGGCCTGAGGAGAGAGTTCCGGTTTAGAGGGGCCAGAGGAGGGAGCGCTGCAGTTGGACCCTCCTGCCTTTTTCAGCCCAGGGGGTTGCCCCTTGGTCAGCACATATCTTTACTGTAACTAAATATCCCTGAATGTCTGCCGAGCCAAAACGTTCTCTGGCCTTTCAATGAAGGCATGCCAAAGATATTTACTGGCTTGACATGGCATTTGACACCTTAAATCCCAAATTGGATTTCAACTATATGGGATGTGACATGTTTGTTGGTCCCAGCCACCAGCGCTACTTGATCTATCAAAGTAATTGCTATGTGTCAGGCAGCACTCCCAGTAGATATAAAACATGTCAAAATAGTAACAACTCACACCAGTAAAATGTGTCACTGTTTACATTTCATAATACATTATTTCCCCTGTAAAGGGACATTTTGTTTGCAAGAGCAAATAGCTTTAATTTGCTGAAATTAGTTTACTGGGGTAAACTAATTTAAAACAATTTAATTTAAACTACAACTAATCAAGATCTTATACCATTGGACGATGTTGCATGGTCATGCAAGAATCATGCAAAACTGCTCAATAAATCACCCCACTGCAATAATACACAATTATGTTGGTTAGCCCTTACATGAATCACTTTTTGTTAGTTAGTTTAACCATCTGACAAGTTTTACAACCTTTCCATGTCAAATATGTGCTAGTTGTAATGAAGCCAGTCATGCAGCACAAATGGTTGGTCTAGTGTTAGGACAATGTCAATCTGTGGCCAGTAAAGAGGTCTGTTATTAACTACTGATAAATTAACAAATTAAAGATTACAACTAATGATTAATTTATTACTTTTAAACTGTTTTGAATGTTCTGAATATAATAAGATTTGATCTATACCCTGCTATATTATCTCATGTTCAGAAGAGAAATATGCTTATCTATGAATTATGTTGCTTGTTTGACGTAAACTGTCATTATGCTGTTTGCTAAAGCTTGCTTATGCCTGCAAGTTAGTGCTTTGTAAGATGCGACTAAGAAATGTCTGTGACACTACAGTATAAGTCAAAGGTCAAAATGTTGCCAAAGTCTATAACGCCATGCAACTTTGAACGAGGAAAATACATTTACATTTAGCAGACGCTCTTATCCAGAGCGACTTACAGTAAGTACAGGGACATTCCCCAGAGGCAAGTAGGGTGAAGTGTCTTGCCCAAGGACACAACGTCATTTGCACAGCCGGGAATCGACCCAGCAACCCTTCTGATTACTAGCCCGATTCCCTAACCGCTCAGCCACCTGACTCCCAAATAAAATAGAAGGAACAGAAGGAATAAAATTGAAGGAATATCAAGGCTATTTTTACAAGCTCTATCTAAAGACTAAACAAAAACTATCCAGCACCATGCATGAAAAGTATTTTTTCTGTGCTTGCAAAGCAATGTTGATTGTCATCCCTGTCCCATATTGTGATACTATTTAATTGCCCTTCATTCCTGTATTCTTTGTCCAGTCCTCTGAGATGCTCAGCTTGAGTGTATCAGACATCTGCACCTTACATATTATGTAATAAATACATATTTAGTCTTGAACTTGTATTTGGCAACTGACTTCATTGACTTGGTACTAGGGTAATAGGGTAGACAAGAGACTTATTCACCAGAAAGATGCACAACAATTAAAAAGGGTTGACTTGGTTAACTAGAACGAGCTCAGATCATTTAACCAGTCAAAGCAAACAGTGGTCAAATGAGTGATGCCAAGGGTTACAAAAATCTGTATATACAAGTAATAGACAAGTTCTAAAATAGTTTCAACAGAATATTTCCTTACAGGGCACAAGTATGTGTTCAGCGTCTGCTCACTGACACCTGTCAGTCTGACCATGTAAGGCCCTTATCTAAATGTGGACTGGGGTAAGCTCCACAACATGACCTTTTAACCTCAGAAGAAGAGAAGCCTCTTTCATTCTAGGCCTCAGTTAATGTCATGACAGCTTTGGGAGGAAGTTCAACCAGAAATACAGGTGTGAATTCTTTACATGTTGTCTCCTGATAGCTGGATTTATACTAAGCCTACCGTAGATATTATCAAGTCTATGGCTTGCTAAATCAGTATATCATGTCATCCAATAATTTCTTATCCCAAAGAAGGTCTTAGATTTCAATGGACTGAATAGGATTAGGATACTGGAAACCAGTCTGGACACATTTCAATGTCATTATTATACAATTCATACAGACAGTTCACTCAAGTATGTGGATAACAAGATTTTTTATCTATACTCTTCACGGTGGATTAAAATACAACACGTAATCTACGTAATGTTCACTTTCAAATAAAACATATATTTTTCCTTTTCTGGTGAACTTATTAAAAATGATTTCTATGATAAAGAATGAAACACAATTTCCCTTTTCACACAAGATTAGCGAATTGGTCAAAAGGTGTGAAACTGCATACTATAAAGCAACCAAAAAAATTAAAGCAATGTGGAACATACTCAGGAATGTCCTGTGTCATGAAAAAGAGACATAGGGGCAAGGAGAGAAAGGGAGGGATGGGCTAAAATTGTAACTCTTTCCTTTAGGGGAGAGTAGTCCACAATTAGTTTCTGCTTACTAATCACTCTCCACAATATAAAAGGAGTCCCACAGAGAAGCATCTATGGACAGACAGCATCCACCTCTTGGGTAAGACACTTGTTATTTTCACATCAATTTACTGAGATCAGGCACATAGATACAACTCATAACACGTTGTGATATTTGTCCACTATTGTGGACAAAACATGTAAGATTGAGTTTTGAATTGAAAGACTGACAATGTTATACAAAAATGTTTTGTCTCATAACTGAAATGCTATTTTGGGATGACAAACCTTTGTTTACTATTAGATACTGAATGGGGGAAAGTATGTTTTTGTTCTTGAACAACATTTTATGTTAACTGTAAATCATGTTTGTTGTGTTGTAGGGATGCACCTAATTGGCCAACAATCGCTATTGGCAAAAAAAATCTTTTACAAAAAGAAATTGCTTCTGCTGACTACTTTAAAATGTCTGATTACTTGGGACGAATTATGGTGTCTGAAAAGGCACTGTTACAGTATTTGAAGGAATGAGGAGGCAAATGCAGATCCAATGGTTCTTTTAATAACCCACAATGGAATATCAACAACTGAGGCACATAACTCAGAATAAGTAAAAAACATCTGACACAAAATAAGCCAGGGAGGTTAACGCATCATAACCGACAACCAAGTAACAGAAAAACCCAGGTTATATACTCCACTAACGAGAATTAGAAACAGGTGAACAAAAACACAGGTGCGGTATCATTCTTTTCTTAATCAAATGAAAAAATTACTTAAAATTAAAGTGAGTAGCAAGTAAAAGCCTCATCAGAAAGACGATGTTTATTACATTTTCTGACATTGTAGAAAATTTACAGTGCAGTGAAAACATCAACATAAGACAATAACAGAAAAACCCAGGTTATATACTCCACTAACGAGAATTAGAAACAGGTGAACAAAAACACAGGTGCGGTATCATTCTTTTCTTAATCAAATGAAAAAATTACATAAAATTAAAGTGAGTAGCAAGTAAAAGCCTCATCAGAAAGACGATGTTTATTACATTTTCTGACATTGTAGAAAATTTACAGTGCAGTGAAAACATCAACATAAGACAATTTTGTTATATGAATATCGGCAAATGGTGTTGGCCGATCATTTTCTTATCGGTGTATCCCTATTATGTAACACTTAAATGTAATGGGAGTTATAGCAATGACATGTAAATATTGTATACGATGTTCTGGTTGTGCTTTTTCTGTATAAGTTACTAAAAAACTCTAAACAAATATATTTTACAGCACCAACTAAGAGTCAATTTCATCTAGGAGAGGACAAACAGGTGAGACATAGTTTGATGCTACATACTAATGTATTCTGCTCAAAGCCTAAGGACCACCAGTATAACTACTACAGTAATTGTATAAAATGAATGATATTGTTTTATTTAGTCTACACCTTTTGAAGGTTCTGAGGCATACGTACTTTACAGTAATATAAAGTAAATGCATTCATCATTTATACTTTGAATTAATGAGAAAAGAAGGAATAGATTTTGTAAGTGATATCTTTTTACCCCAGTAAACCGCCACCATGAGTACGGACGCGGAGATGGCCCAATATGGCAAGGCCGCCATTTACCTCCGTAAGCCTGAGAGGGAGAGGCTTGAGGCCCAGGCTGCACCCTTTGATGCTAAGAATGCCTGCTACGTGCCTGATGCCAAGGATTTGTACCTTAAGGGTATGGTTGTTAAGAGAGATGGTGGAAAATGTGATGTGAAAGTCCTTATCACTGAGGAGGTAAGAGGATACTTAGCACGGAATGAAAAAAACATTTAGTGGACGTTTCTGTACATGTCTGTGTTATTCATTTAGTGTAGGCTTCATGCTTGTTATTGACGTTTTCCAGGTAAAAACCTTCAAAGAAGAAGACATCTCACCCATGAACCCTCCCAAGTTTGACAAGATTGAAGACATGGCCATGATGACCTACCTCAATGAAGCCTCTGTCCTGTATAACCTCAAAGAGCGTTATGCAGCATGGATGATCTACGTAAGAACACTACACATGTAGACATGAGCCACCTTAAGGAAGCAAATTGCACCCTCCGAAAATGTACCATACATGAGCTCTAATATCAATATTTCCCTCTACTCTCTGCTCATATGCAGACCTACTCTGGGCTCTTCTGTGCCACGGTGAACCCCTACAAGTGGCTCCCTGTGTATGACATGGAAGTGGTCAACGCCTACAGAGGGAAGAAGCGTATGGAGGCTCCACCCCACATCTTCTCCGTCTCTGACAACGCCTTTCAGTTCATGTTGACTGGTATGGACGCTCACTGATAGATGGCTGAAGTCATATATAAATGTATGGATGCATTCTTAGTTGCTACTCGTATTACTTGCGACAAATGTATTTGTCAATTTACTTTCAGATAAGGAGAACCAGTCTGTCCTTATCACGTAAGTTTGAGACTTTAATTGAGTGGATATTTTTTATATTTATATGTATATAAATATGAAGACTATAATGCTTAATGACTTAAGATGCTTGAAAATACTTATTTTAGTTCATGCACACTAAATCATATTTTTATCATCTTATAAACTAGTGGAGAATCTGGTGCTGGAAAGACTGTCAACACCAAGCGTGTCATCCAGTACTTTGCCACCATTGCTGTTTCTGGAGGTGAGAAGAAGAAGGAAGCAGTTCCCGGCAAAATGCAGGTATGACCTAATATTTACCATAGAAAGTGCATGCCATCAAATGTTCCATCATTGTTTTTACCCCCCAAATAAATGCTTCAGTTCAAGGGTGTAGGTTTCATTATACATTAAAACTGTAAATATGTCCCCCCAATTGTTTATTAAGAAAATATTCTATTCACTTTTTGCATCCTCAGTTATTAAAAAAATGTGTCCCCCAACAGTTGAAAACAAAAAAACTCCCTTAGTAAAGTTAAAATCTAGTTTATATCTTCAAAATATGTTGTCATACAGCACAACGTAAATAAGACTGTAAGTATATTACTTATTATTACTCATTCAGCAACTTGATAGGTTATGGATTTAGTGATGAGAAAATTATTTTGGATGATTGGTGATCAGTCTAAATGACCAATGTTTTTTCTCCCTTCAGGGTTCCCTTGAGGATCAGATCATTGCAGCTAACCCTCTACTGGAGTCCTATGGTAATGCCAAGACAGTGAGGAATGACAACTCATCTCGCTTTGTAAGTTTGGAGGGAAAATATTCATTTTCACATTTTACACTAACTTAGAAATCAATAGGATGCGTTGAAAAAGCCCTCTCTATGACCTCTTTCAGGGTAAATTCATTAGGATCCACTTCCACATGAACGGAAAACTGGCTAGTGCTGACATTGAGACCTGTAAGTTGGTTTGAATTATTTCCCAGATGATCCTTTAAATAAATGTTGGTGTCCATTCACTTGAGATTCAAATTGTTCTCATGTTTCTCTATCCTTTCAACCACGTTTCTCACAGACCTGCTGGAGAAGTCTAGAGTGAGCTTCCAGCTGCCTGATGAGAGAGGCTACCACATCTTCTACCAGATGATGACCAACCACAAACCCGAGCTTGTTGGTGAGGCACTGCGGGGATTAAAGAAACAATATATTCTGAATGACATTTACTCCTTTGTCCACTCATTGAGGGTTCTGCCTTTTACATAAAATGTACACATGCCTGGGTGATAGTCATTTTAGTTTTGTGTCTCCACAGAAATGTCGCTTATCACCACCAACCCCTACGACTACCCCATGATCAGCCAGGGTCAGATCACTGTGGCCAGTATCGATGACACAGTTGAGCTTGATGCCACCGATGTAAGTCACTAAAAGGGTTCAACTTGAAAATATAATAACATATATATTGATGGTTTAATGTAAACTTTCTTTCCCCATCCAGGATGCTATTGACATCTTGGGCTTCACCGCTGAAGAGAAGATGAGCATCTACAAGTTTACCGGTGCTGTCATGCACCACGGCAACATGCACTTCAAGCAGAAGCAGCGTGAGGAGCAGGCTGAGCCAGATGGCACGGATGGTAAGACAAAGTATTTGTATCAAAGTTCTAAAGAGCAAGCATCTAACTATATTCCAGTGCTAAACGTTGCACTTTGATGCTCATTGCTCCGTTCCCTCCCCAGTGGCTGATAAAATCGGTTACCTTCTGGGTCTGAACTCAGCTGACATGCTGAAAGCCCTGTGCTATCCCAGAGTGAAGGTCGGCAATGAGTTTGTGACCAAGGGTCAGACAGTGCCTCAGGTAAGAATAGACTTGAAAGCAGTCATTTTACAATGAGACTGTTTCTGTTGACTTGTGATGTGTTTGTAAAAAGAAATGTAGTCACTTTGCATTGAATTAATACAAGTTATTAACATTTGTATAAGACAGTGAAAGTAACTTTTAGCATTGATGTTACACAGGTGAACAACTCAGTGAGTGCTCTGGCCAAGTCCATCTATGAGAGGATGTTCTTGTGGATGGTCATCCGCATCAACCAGATGTTGGACACCAAACAGCCAAGGAACTACTACATCGGTGTGCTTGACATTGCTGGTTTTGAGATCTTTGACGTGAGTTTGAGATTGGTCATTATATCAATATTTGACAAATTATTTGAAATACCTTCAAAAGTGGTTTATTTCGTGTGTCATTAAACTATAAAGAGAGTATCTACTGTATTTCAATTATTTGATTTAAAGGAACAACAATCAAGTGCAGATATAGTAAAAAATGCATTTGGTATGGTGGGATCTTTACTCAATGAAGTTCTGACAAACTTTGCAAATCTACAGTACAACAGCATGGAGCAGCTGTGCATCAACTTCACCAATGAGAAACTGCAACAGTTCTTCAACCACACCATGTTCGTCCTGGAGCAAGAGGAGTACAAGAAAGAGGGCATTGTCTGGGCTTTCATTGACTTTGGCATGGACTTGGCTGCCTGCATTGAGCTCATTGAGAAGGTGAGGTGTCTGTAAAAACTGTGGATGTTTCATACCTGGCAAGGATACAAGGTTATTCATACATGTAGATACATTAAACTGACATGTTCTTATCATATCACAGTGCTTAATATATGTCTTATTCAATTATGCCGTTTCAGCTCACTCTTATACACAGTATATTTGACTGATCAAAGTATATTTCTACACAGCCAATGGGTATCTTCTCCATCCTTGAAGAGGAGTGCATGTTCCCCAAGGCTTCAGACACTTCCTTCAAGAACAAGCTGTATGACCAGCATCTTGGAAAGAACAAGGCATTTGAGAAGCCTAAACCAGCCAAGGGCAAGGCCGAGGCCCACTTCTCCCTGGTCCACTATGCTGGTACAGTGGACTACAATATCACTGGCTGGCTGGACAAGAACAAGGATCCCCTGAACGAGTCTGTGCTTCAGCTGTATGGAAAGTCCTCAGCCAAACTGTTGGCCACACTCTACGTTGCTGCTCCAGCTGAGGGTTAGTATGGTTGAATTAGATTACAAACACACATGTTTATACATGAACATATTAACATGATTTGATAATGAATTAACAGTATCGTTCAAGCAACAAGACATATGCATGTATTATGCTGTCTAACTCCTCACACTCCTATAACAGATACCTCAAAGAAAGGAGGCAAGAAGAAGGGAGGTTCCATGCAGACTGTGTCCTCTCAGTTCAGAGTGAGTGAGGTTTTTTAAAATAAAATTTGGGATAGTTTCATGCTATGATTGTACTTTAATATTAGTGAGGATTTTAGCTTTGTTATAAATAATATCTGAGAGTAACAATGCTTTATAACAACCTTACAGGAGAACTTGGGCAAACTGATGACCAACTTGAGGAGCACCCACCCTCATTTCGTGCGTTGTCTGATCCCCAATGAGTCTAAGACTCCAGGTATAACATATTGTTTCATGGATTATTTCTCTCAAATCATTATTACTTTAAACATAGAGTACATTCATTCGATTATTATTTCTAAAAATAAGTTCCACAAAGTACAAAGCTGACCCAAAATCTTTCATGCAGGTTTGATGGAGAACCACCTGGTTATCCACCAGTTGAGGTGTAACGGTGTGCTGGAGGGTATTAGGATTTGCACAAAGGGCTTCCCCAGCAGAATCATCTATGCTGACTTCAAGCAGAGGTAGTCTTACACACAAATGCAACAAAGATGTGGTAGATGGATAAAAACATGCAAGTAATAAACACATTTTCTCCCTATTCAGATACAAGGTATTGAATGCCGGTGTCATCCCCGAAGGCCAGTTCATGGACAACAAGAAGGCTTCTGAGAAGTTGCTTGGGTCCATTGATGTGAACCATGATGAGTACAAGTTTGGACACACCAAGGTAACATACCGTACACTATTGATGATGGGATACTGGCAACTGGGAGTCAGGTGGCTGAGCGGTGAGGGAATCGGGCTAGTAATCCGAAGGTTGCCAGTTCGATTCCCGGTCAAGCCAACTGACGTTGTGTCCTTGGGCAAGGCACTTCACCCTACTTGCCTCGGGGGAATGTCCCTGTACTTACTGTAAGTCGCTCTGGATAAGAGCGTCTGCTAAATGACTAAATGTGTAAATGTAAACTCATGTTTGTGACCTACAGAGGTTATTAAATATTTAATTTACTTGGTAGACATTCAAAATTGAGTTTACTTTTTTTCTGGAGCGATCCAACAACCTTAATAATGAACAACTTATGAGAAATGTACTGTATTATACATATTTGATCCTAATGTCATACATAACCTTTGCTTTCTACTCAGATAGCAATGTGTTTACACCAGAAGTGTTTATTTCAGTTTTGTATTATACTTGTGTCGCAGGTGTTCTTCAAAGCTGGTCTGCTTGGTGTCCTTGAGGAGATGAGAGATGAGAAGCTTGCTCATCTAGTAACCATGACACAGGCTCTTGCCCGTGGATACCTGATGAGGAAGGAGTTTACCAAGATGATGGAGAGGAGGTGAGATGGAAATGATAAAAGGAAAAATATGGATTCAAGTATTTGCATTCAAATCTTGCTTTTAGGGAGCGATCAATTTTGTTTTACTATGAAGCTATTGTTAGAATCATGATGTGAACTTGTGAATTTTGGAATGATGGATATCTTGGGCTTGATGGAATGATAGACTTTACATGTAGGAATGGGTTAGGGTAATGACTTTACATTGCATAATCTGCTTCGAGCTAAACTATCTCTTTTTGTCATGCCTCTCTTTTTCTTATAATTAGAGAGTCTGTCTTCACCATCCAGTACAACATCCGCTCGTTCATGAATGTGAAACATTGGCCATGGATGAAGGTCTACTACAAGATCAAGCCTCTCCTGCAGAGTGCTGAGACAGAGAAGGAGCTGGCCAACATGAAAGAGGACTATGGGAAGTGCAAAGCTGCTCTTGAAAAGTCTGAGGCTCGCAAGAAGGAGCTGGAGGAAAAGATGGTGTCCCTCCTGCAAGAGAAGAATGACTTGTCTCTCCAAGTTGCATCTGTGAGTGAGCCACACACACGTATGCACACACACACACACACACACACACACTCACACCACATTAAAGTCTAATTAACCTCTGTTATTTTCAGGAATCAGAGAATCTGAATGATGCTGAGGAGAGATGTGAGGGTCTGATCAAGAGCAAGATCCAGCTGGAGGCCAAACTCAAAGAGACAACTGAGAGGCTGGAGGATGAAGAGGAGATGAATGCTGAGCTGACTGCCAAGAAGAGGAAGCTGGAGGATGAGTGCTCTGAACTGAAGAAGGACATCGATGATTTGGAGCTTACCCTGGCCAAAGTGGAGAAGGAGAAGCATGCCACAGAGAACAAGGTATCAACATCTCACCCACATCCGAGCAGTAGTTTGTTCAAAAACACCAAACATTAGCTTTAACTTGAGCTAACTTTGTCTTTGTCTGCAGGTTAAAAACCTGACTGAGGAGATGGCATCTCAAGATGAAAGTGTTGCCAAACTGACCAAGGAGAAGAAAGCCCTGCAAGAGGCCCACCAGCAGACATTGGATGACCTGCAGGCAGAAGAGGACAAAGTCAACACTCTGACCAAGGCCAAGACCAAGCTGGAACAACAAGTTGATGATGTGAGTCAAGTTATGTTTTCTGGGGGTTTTATCCAACTTTGCCTCTATTGGTATTGAATTTAATCTCATATAATAAATTGGTTTGGGGATTCAGTAGGACGACTGACTTCACTATAATAATATAAGGTGTTATGAATGAGCTGTTCACATCAAAGCTTAAGTATGAGAAATGTGTTTTGTCCTCCAGCTTGAAGGTTCTCTGGAGCAAGAGAAGAAGCTCCGTATGGACCTGGAGAGAGGCAAGAGAAAGCTGGAGGGAGACCTGAAACTGGCCCAGGAGTCCATCATGGACCTGGAGAATGACAAGCAGCAGTCCGATGAAAAGATCAAGAAGTAAGTATTGTAAAATCATTCAAGACTTTCTTGACATTATTTGGATTTTATTCACTCCAGCAATACTTACAATCAATTTTGACTTCCACATAATTATTTCAATGTCCAATGTTCAACCCCATCTATAGGTCAATGCATTTCAATTTGTTTATTAATATTACTCAACTTGAGTAATGCAATAATAAAGACCTATGACACTGAGTTTTGTTTCTAAGTATACTAATCAGATAACATAGATTACTTAATATATGTTAATCCCATGTTAATCATATGTTATTGTATTAGGCATATGTTAATATGTTAATCATTAGGCATAGAGAAACTTTTGATATGAAAAATTGTGGATGTTCTTTACAATTTAATGTCAACTCAATGACACAAAACCGAAACCTGACATGGATTCATTTGTGCACTAAAGGAAGGACTTTGAGACCAGCCAGCTCCTCAGCAAGATTGAGGATGAGCAGTCTCTGGGTGCCCAGCTTCAGAAGAAGATCAAGGAGCTCCAGGTGCGTTGTAGTTACTTAATCCCAGACAAGTAATATTTCCTGTTTTGGGCTGGATGATATTGGACTTGCTTGTACTCAAATCCATGTTGTCTATTAAGTAATTTTCTGCTCATTTTTAGGCCAGAATTTGGACACGTTGATGCTAAATAATGGTTTTGTCTATTGTAGGCTCGTATTGAAGAGCTGGAAGAGGAGATTGAGGCTGAGCGTGCTGCCAGGGCCAAGGTGGAGAAGCAGAGGGCCGATCTGTCCAGGGAACTGGAGGAGATCAGCGAGAGGCTGGAGGAGGCCGGAGGCGCCACAGCTGCTCAGATTGAGATGAACAAGAAGCGAGAGGCTGAGTTCCAGAAGCTGAGACGTGACCTGGAGGAGTCCACCCTGCAGCATGAGGCCACAGCCTCAGCCCTGAGGAAGAAGCAGGCTGACAGTGTGGCAGAGCTGGGAGAGCAGATCGACAACCTGCAGCGCGTCAAGCAGAAGCTGGAGAAAGAGAAGAGTGAGTTCAAGATGGAGATTGATGACCTCTCCTCCAACATGGAAGCAGTTGCTAAGGCCAAGGTATGAATCAAAGCAGAAATATATAATACATTTAAATCTGCCGTGCTCAACTACATTAGCAACAAAAGGTGGAAGTGTGGGGGGGACATAAAGAGAATTCTTCATTCCCTAATTCCTCATTTCCGGTTCCTCCTCAATGAGACATGTTGATGCATTCATTTGTGAATAGATTCATGTCAAGTGTAACATTGTGTTTGTTCCACAGGGCAATCTGGAGAAGATGTGCCGTACCCTTGAGGACCAGCTCAGTGAGATCAAGACCAAGAATGATGAGAATGTTCGCCAGATCAACGACATCGGTGGACAGAGAGCCAGACTCCTCACTGAGAATGGTAAAAAAAAAATACCAGACACGTCTGATGCCTTCAAAAGTCTTCATGCAGAAATATGTTCCAGAAGGTGTATATTGAAAATGACCAAGTATAATCAAGAAACAGACCTAACAAAGAACTTTCTTAATTCCCCACAGGTGAGTTTGCTCGCCAGATGGAGGAGAAGGAGGCCCTGGTGTCCCAGTTGACCAGGGGAAAGCAGGCCTACACCCAGCAGATTGAGGAGCTCAAGAGGCATGTTGAGGAGGAAGTCAAGGTAAAAGCCCCATGTTGACCGACTATGACAGTTTTACAGTACAGTAGTTAGCAAATACTTTTTTTGGTCCCTTACTACATCACCCATGTCTCCTAATATTTTCCTCTCAGGCTAAGAACGCACTGGCCCATGGTGTCCAATCTGCCCGCCACGACTGTGACCTGCTGAGGGAGCAGTTTGAGGAGGAACAGGAGGCCAAGGCAGAGCTGCAGCGCGGCATGTCCAAGGCTAACTCTGAGGTGGCTCAGTGGAGAACCAAGTACGAGACTGATGCCATCCAGAGGACAGAGGAGCTGGAGGAGGCCAAGTAAGTCCACAAAAGTCCAAAAGATAGTAATTCATAGTACCCCAATATAACATTACTGTCAAGCACTCCAAGCTTGCAATCAGTACAGAACATCTTTGCGATGTCATGATTTGTGTCAACAGGAAGAAGCTGGCTCAGCGTCTTCAGGAAGCTGAGGAGACCATTGAGGCCACCAACTCCAAGTGTGCCTCTCTGGAGAAGACCAAGCAGAGGCTGCAGGGAGAGGTGGAGGACCTCATGATTGATGTTGAGAGAGCCAATGCCCTGGCTGCCAACCTGGATAAGAAGCAGAGGAACTTTGACAAGGTGAAAAATATTGTGCCAGTTTTAGGTTTTGATGTAATTGTACGTGTGGAACATGGGTATTAATGTGTAATTGAATACATATATACATAAATGCATACATTGCAAGACTTATTTGAGATGTGTCTACTTGCCTAGATGGACCTAAATCTGCAATTGGGGCTTAAGAACTCTATTGTCATGCTCATGTCCTTGTCATGTGCTTCTTCCTAGGTTCTTGCAGAGTGGAAGCAGAAGTTTGAGGAGGGCCAGGCTGAGCTGGAGGGAGCTCAGAAGGAGGCTCGTTCTCTCAGCACAGAGCTCTTCAAGATGAAGAACTCCTACGAGGAGGCTCTTGACCAGCTGGAGACTCTGAAGAGAGAGAACAAGAACTTGCAACGTGAGTTGCAATGTTGTGTGTGGTGCTTTTCCCCACCTCAAGTACATCGGATTATACGTTTTGGAATGAAACTATGTTTCTTTTTCAAATCACAGAGGAGATCTCTGACCTGACCGAGCAGATCGGAGAGACTGGCAAGAGCATCCATGAGCTGGAGAAGGCCAAGAAGACAGTGGAGACAGAGAAGTCTGAGATCCAGACGGCTCTGGAGGAGGCTGAGGTACAAACTCTCCACAATTCCCAGAAAATAATAAACCCTCTTGGAATCACCATAACTAAGACTGACATTTGCAAATATTTTCATTTATTCAGGGAACTCTGGAGCATGAGGAATCCAAGATTCTTCGTGTGCAGCTGGAGCTGAACCAGATCAAGGGTGAGGTGGACAGGAAGCTGGCAGAGAAAGATGAGGAGATGGAGCAGATCAAGAGGAACAGCCAGAGAGTGGCTGACTCCATGCAGAGCACCCTGGACTCTGAGGTGCGCAGCAGGAACGACGCCCTGAGGATCAAGAAGAAGATGGAGGGAGACCTGAATGAGATGGAGATCCAGCTGAGCCATGCTAACCGCCAGGCTGCTGAGTCCCAGAAGCAGCTGAGGAACGTTCAGGCGCAACTCAAGGTACTGTGAATGTTGGCAATAGTGATGTGTATACTGCAGTGAACTACATTAATAATGACTTCAGACCATTACTAGAGATCTAGACTCAAAATGAGAAAATGGGGGCTCCAATGTCCATCTCAGATTTGTTTTGGTTTGGTTAACATGGGTGCATCTATATAGAGGGGCAAGGAATAATATCATCCTTACAAAGAACATATATTTCCAGTACAAACAGTACTGCTGAAGCCATATAGGACAGTATAAGCCATACTGTACACAGCAGCATCTTCTCATTCCTCTCTACACTCTTTGGTGTTTCTAGGATGCCCAGTTGCACCTGGATGATGCCGTCCGTGCCTCAGAGGACATGAAGGAACAGGCTGCCATGGTGGAACGCAGAAACGGCCTGATGGTGGCGGAGATTGAAGAGCTGAGAGCGGGTCTGGAGCAGACAGAGAGAGGCCGCAAAGTGGCTGAGCAGGAGCTGGTGGACGCCAGCGAGAGAGTGGGACTGCTGCATTCCCAGGTGCGGACAACACAGACACATAAACAAATAACTTTCACAGCAAAGGTTTTGTTTTGCTATATCCATGTGTTCTCTCTTCCAGAACACCAGCCTGTTGAACACCAAGAAGAAGCTTGAGGCTGACCTGGTCCAGGTGCAGGGAGAGGTGGACGACATTGTCCAGGAGGCCAGGAATGCTGAGGACAAGGCCAAGAAGGCCATCACTGATGTGAGTTCGGATAACCAAGTATCCCAGAACAGTATTGAGTCTGCTACTTTACCTGCACTGTCTTCAAGGGCACATCAACCAGGTCATGTAACCTGGTACGATATACTATGTGTGTGTACGGTTCCTCAGTTCAACCAAGCTGCATTATGTTGCTGCAGGCGGCCATGATGGCAGAGGAACTGAAGAAGGAGCAGGACACCAGCTCTCACCTTGAGAGGATGAAGAAGAACCTGGAGGTGACAGTCAAGGACCTGCAGCACCGTCTGGATGAGGCAGAGAACCTGGCCATGAAGGGCGGCAAGAAGCAGCTCCAGAAACTGGAGTCCAGGGTAAGTTTGCAAAAGTTGAAAATAAATCCCTGTTGCCTTGAGAAAGGTCAAATATTTTTAAGCCCTTTTTCCCCAGTATAATGCTGTTCATAAGGACCTTTTAGCATGGGAGTGATGGACTCACCATGAGCTCCTGTTCTCCACGCAGGTGCGTGAGTTGGAGACTGAGGTGGAAGCTGAACAGAGGAGAGGTGTAGATGCAGTCAAGGGAGTCCGCAAATATGAGCGCAGAGTGAAGGAGCTGACATACCAGGTAACAACGCACAGTCAAAATCAGCATATGTTGATACAACAGTTCATGTTGACACATATCATTCTAATTGACATTATCATCTCCTTCAGACTGAGGAGGATAAGAAGAATGTAACCAGACTTCAGGACCTGGTGGACAAACTGCAGCTTAAAGTGAAGGCTTACAAGAGACAGGCTGAGGAAGCGGTAAGTCTAATGCTAATTTGACCCTTGCTTATGCAAAATAAAGCTTCCTAGATTTCAGTGTATATATCTATGGCTTTACCAATGGTATTGTTATTGTCTAAATGGTCATTGCAGAAAGCACTTACAAAATTTGTAAGAAATCTTTTTCAAATTAATTTATCCCAGGAGGAACAGGCCAACTCTCACATGTCCAAGTTCAGGAAGGTTCAGCATGAGCTGGAGGAGGCTGAGGAGCGTGCCGACATCGCTGAATCTCAGGTCAACAAGCTCAGAACCAAGAGTCGTGACTCTGGAAAGGTAAAGATCTGCTGTCACACCAAGGAATAAAATTCATTACATTGTCTTGTCAGACCATTTGTCAAATAGAAATATAATTCAATACAATAATTTCCTGATTTTTTCTTTCTCACAATCAGGCAAAAGAAGCGGAATAGACACTAACCTGAACAACACCCGATGAATCATTGCTGTGTTTCATAAAATATGTACATAGTGGTATTTTGAGGATTTTTGAAAATAAAATAAAAAACATCTACAAAACGACATGGCTTGTGGGTTTGTTGTAGGAGGTACAAATGTTGTCTCAGATTGCACAGCATTGTACATAGAAATTCAATTATATGGTCAATAAAACATATAAAAAATATCTGCATCCAAATTAATTTTGAAAACACATGGCCTGTGTAGTCTTTGAAATAGATTCTTCCATGCTCCTGAATATAGTATCTTGAGGAAAGTGAGATTGTTAGAGCTACTGTGGCCTGTTTAAAGGTGCTATAGCTGAAAGCTAAGTCTAAAGATGTTTGTTTCAGTAAAATATGTTTGAAAAAGTGGGTCCATTAGTGACTGCAAGGGGATACACAATATACTGATGAAATGATTAAAATTCATTTAATATTGCATCTTGACAAAATGTGAGCCTAACATTGGCCATTCATTTGATGTTATACCTGGACAAGAAAAAGTCAGCTCTCTTGACATTTGATATTCATTCGATATTACATCTGGACACTGGCCATTCATCTGATACTATATCTGGACAAAATATCAGCCTTCTGCACACTGGCCATTCAGTTGATACCATGTTTGGACAAAATGTCAGCCTTCTGGAGACTGGCATTTCATTTGATGTTGTATATCTGGAGAAAATGTCAGCGTTTTGGATACTGGCCATTCATTTGATAGGTGTATTACATCTGGACAAAATGTCAGCATTCTGGACACTGGCCATTCATTTGATATTATATCTGGACAATAATGTCAGCCTTCTGGACACTGGCTAATCAAGCTCACAGGATAGACCCACTTACGTATTTATTCACTACCTTGGTGTCCAGGCAACATTTTGTTCTGCGTTGGTCTAACATAACTGGTTACCCTGGGCACACCGTAGACAATAACCGAGTGTACCTGTCACATATTTGGGTTTTCTCGAGGCAATAAACATATTGACCATCACAGCCCCTTATGACACTACATTACAAATGAATACTTAGATCGTCACCCAACCAATATAAACAAAATACACTTAAATGCTTACACTGAGGCAAAGGAAGAGTATACAAGTGGTAATATTCTACCCACAACACAGTACTGAAGGTGTGGAATTAATGTGAATGACCATCCAGGTAACTTTGTTAGGTGTCTAAAATACATAGATTTGTATTTTGTTTTGTAACAAACACACAACACTCATGTATGGACATCATATTTCTTTAGTATGTACTATACAAGTACTATACAAATTTAAAGCAGCAAAAAAATAAAGAATACAACAACAATAAAAACAACAGAAGGAGGCAGAGCAATTAACAGCAGGTGGAATAAGTGGTTTTAAACAGATGTGTTTTGAGTTGTAATGTGTGGCATTACAGTAAACATGATATTACTGACTATTAACAGACAATTTGTATACCAAAACCCTTTCCACATGCTTAAACCGCCATGATTAACATGTTAGATCACTCATAAGTTTCACCCAGAAGTTACAAACAAACCAAAGCAATTGCATTGAAAATGCTATTCAGGAGGTGAAAAGCACTTTAATTAGTAGGATTGGAAGTAAATACAGCACAGAATTAAATGTGGCATTAGGAAATAAAAGTCCCATGAAATAAATAAATGTGGCATTAGGAAATAAAAGTCCTATGAAATAAATGTTATCTTTTGAAAGTCAATTTGAATTAAGTACATTTTGAAGGTAAATTGATTCAGCCATATATTTATAGAATGCTATATTTATTGCCATCTTTTTTTTTATTTCAGGGTTTATTTCATAGCCATATTTATTTATTTAGTACTTACCTATTTATTTACCTATTTATTTAATTAATTTTGAATCAAACAGCATTCCATATTTTGCAGGACCCTGGGATCTAGTACTGTACTCATTACAAGCTTTAATATTTACTGTACTTAAAAAATCGAACTTGGGCCTTTGTATACATTACTGTATACAGTCTATGAATACCCCCCCCAAAAAAATAAATTTTAAACGAAGAAAATGGAAAGCAATGCACAGAAAGCAATGCATGGAAAGCAATGCACGGAAAGCAATACACGGAACATATTCAGGAATGTCCTGTGTCATGAAAAAGAGACATGTGGAGAAGAAGGGAAGGGAGGGATGGGCTTAAAGTCTAACTCTTTCCTTTATAGGAGAGTAGTCCACAATTAGCTTCTGCTTGCTTATCACTCTCCACTATATATAAGTAGTCCCACAGAGAAGCCTCTATGGACAGACAACTTCCACCTCTGAGGTAAGACACTTGTTATTTTCACATCCGTTTACTGAGATCACATCCGTTTACTGAGATCACATAGATACAACTCATAACACTTTTTGCTATTTGTCCACTATTGTGGACAAAACATGTAAGATTGAGTTTTGAATTGAAAGACTGACGTTATATGTTATACAATACATTTTTGTCTCATAACTGAAATGCTATTTTGGAATGCCAAACCTTTGTTGACTATTAGACACTGAATGGGGGAAAGTAAAACCCAGATTATATACTCCACTAACGAGAATTAGAAACAGGTGAACCAAAACACAGGTGCGCGCAATAGCGCGTAATCAGCACTAGACAGCGGCGCCACTAGTACTCTGGGGAATCTGAGTGTAGATGTGGAGTCGCTGGCCTTGATGTAACAGGCACCATGCTTAGGCTACTATGTTTTTCCAGTCACGTGTCAATGTGTCCACCATATGTATACCATATCAAATTGGTGGCCATTTATCTTATGTCTTAATGCGGTATCATTCTTTTCTTAATCAAAATTTTTTTTTTTAATTTACCTAAAATAAAGTGAGTAGAAATTAAAAGCCTCATCAGAAAAGACAATGTTTATTACATTTTCTGACATTGTAGAAATTGACAGTGCAGTCAAAACATCGGCACGGGACAATTTTGTTATATGAATATTGGCTAACGGTGTTGGCCAATCATTTTCTTATCGGTGCATCCCTACTATGTAACACTCAAATGTAATGGGAGTTACAGCAATGACATGTACATATTGTATATGATGTTCTGGTTGTGCTTTTTCTGTATAAATTATTAAAAAACTCAAAACTAATTTATTTTACAGCACGAACCAAGAGTCAATTTCATCTGGGAGAGGAAAAACAGGTGAGACATAGTTTGATGCTACATACTAATGTATTCTGCTCAAAGCCTAAGGACCACCAGTATAACTACTACAGTAATTGTATAAAATGAATGATATTGTTTTATTTAGTCTACACCTTTTGAAGGCTTCTGAGGCATATGTACTTTACAGTAATATAAAGTAAATGCATTCATCATTTATACTTTGAATTAATGAGAAAAGAAGGAATATATTTTGTAAGTGATATCTTTTTACCCCAGTAAACCGCCACCATGAGTACGGACGCGGAGATGGCCCAATATGGCAAGGCCGCCATTTACCTCCGTAAGCCTGAGAGGGAGAGGCTTGAGGCCCAGGCTGCACCCTTTGATGCTAAGAATGCCTGCTACGTGCCTGATGCCAAGGAATTGTACCTTAAGGGTATGGTTGTTAAGAGAGATGGTGGAAAATGTGATGTGAAAGTCCTTATCACTGAGGAGGTAAGAGGATACTTAGCACGGAATGAAAAAAACATTTAGTGGACGTTTCTGTACATGTCTGTGTTATTCATTTAGTGTAGGCTTCATGCTTGTTATTGACGTTTTCCAGGTAAAAACCTTCAAAGAAGAAGAGATCTCACCCATGAACCCTCCTAAGTTTGACAAGATTGAGGACATGGCCATGATGACCTACCTCAATGAAGCGTCTGTCCTGTATAACCTCAAAGAGCGTTATGCAGCATGGATGATCTACGTAAGAACACTACACATGTAGACATGAGCCACCTTAAGGAAGCAAATTGCACCCTCCGAAAATGTACCATACATGAGCTCTAATATCAATATTTCCCTTTACTCTCTGCTCATATGAAGACCTACTCTGGGCTCTTCTGTGCCACGGTGAACCCCTACAAGTGGCTCCCTGTGTATGACATGGAAGTGGTCAACGCCTACAGAGGGAAGAAGCGTATGGAGGCTCCACCCCACATCTTCTCCGTCTCTGACAACGCCTTTCAGTTCATGTTGACTGGTATGGAAGCTCACTGATAGATGGCTGAAGTCATATATAGATGGATGGATGCATTCTTAGTTGCTACTCGTATCACTTCCTACACATTTATTTGTCAATTTACTTTCAGATAAGGAGAACCAGTCTGTCCTAATCACGTAAGTTTGAGACTTTAATTGAGTGGATATTTTTTATATTTATATGTATATAAATATGAAGACTATAATGCTTAATGACTTAAGATGCTTGACAATACTTATTTTAGTTCATACACACTAAATCATATTTTTTTATCATCTTATAAACTAGTGGAGAATCTGGTGCTGGAAAGACTGTCAACACCAAGCGTGTCATCCAGTACTTTGCCACCATTGCTGTTTCTGGAGGTGAGAAGAAGAAGGAACCAGTTCCCGGCAAAATGCAGGTATGACCTAATATTTACCATAGAAAGTGCATGCCATCAATTGTTGACCCATCATTGTTTTTACCCCCCAAAAAATGCTTTTCCATGGTACAGTTCAAGGGTGTAGGTTTCATTATACATGAAATATGTAAATATGTCCGCTCCAATTGTTTATTAAGAAAAAATTATATTCACTGGCTACATCATCAGTTATCAAAAATCTGTGCCCCCATATTTGAAAACAAAAAAGCTCCCTTAGTATAGTTCAAATCTAGTTTACATCTTCAAAATATGTTGTCATTCTTGACAGGAGCCCTGTGGTAGTTTTACATACAGCAAAACGTAAATAAGACTAGTAAATTAGTGTAGTACTTATTATTACTCATTCAGCAACTTAAAAGGTTAAGATTTATGACATTTGCACTTTAAGTGGGGGTTACTGTGTTAACAGTGGCGAAACATATTAAACTTAAGGCGTTCAAAGATAATATAGAAACAGGGTTAGACCTAGTCTAGGGAAAGCGTTCCAGGAGTATATAACTATAGACAAAGTGACGAGATAATTATTTTGGACGATTGGTGATCAGTCTAAATGACCAATGTTTTGCCTACCTTCAGGGTTCCCTTGAGGATCAGATCATTGCAGCTAACCCTCTACTGGAGTCCTATGGTAATGCCAAGACAGTGAGGAATGACAACTCATCTCGCTTTGTAAGTTTGGAGGGAAAATATTCATTTTCACATGTTACACTAACTTAGAAATCAATAGGATGCGTTGAAAAAGCCCTCTCTATGACCTCTTTCAGGGTAAATTCATTAGGATTCACTTCCACATGAACGGAAAACTGGCTAGTGCTGACATTGAGACCTGTAAGTTGGTTTGAATTATTTCCCAGATGATCCTTTACATAAATGTTGGTGTCCATTCACTTGAGATTCAAATTGTTCTCATGTTTCTCTATCCTTTCAACCACGTTTCTCACAGACCTGCTGGAGAAGTCTAGAGTGAGCTTCCAGCTGCCTGATGAGAGAGGCTACCACATCTTCTACCAGATGATGACCAACCACAAACCTGAGCTTGTTGGTGAGGCACTGCGAGGATTAAAGAAAGAATATATTCTGAATGACATTTACTCCTTTGTCCACTCATTGAGGGTTCTGCCTTTTACATAAAATGTACACATGCCTGGGTGATAGTCATTATAGTTTTGTGTCTCCACAGAAATGTCGCTTATCACCACCAACCCCTACGACTACCCCATGATCAGCCAGGGTCAGATCACTGTGGCCAGTATCGATGACACAGTTGAGCTTGATGCCACTGATGTAAGTCACTAAAAGGGTTCAACTCGAAAATATAATAACATATATATTGTTGGTTAATGTAAACTTTCTTTCCCCATCCAGGATGCTATTGACATCTTGGGCTTCACCTCTGAAGAGAAGATGAGCATCTACAAGTTTACCGGTGCTGTCATGCACCACGGCAACATGCACTTCAAGCAGAAGCAGCGTGAGGAGCAGGCTGAGCCAGATGGCACAGAGGGTAAGACAAAGTATTTGTATCAAAGTTCTAAAGTGCATGCATTTAACTGTATTCCTGTGATAAACGTTGCACTCTGATGCTCATTGCTCCTTTCCCTCCCCAGTGGCTGATAAAATCGGTTACCTTCTGGGTCTGAACTCAGCTGAAATGCTGAAAGCCCTGTGCTATCCCAGAGTGAAGGTCGGCAATGAGTATGTGACCAAGGGACAGACAGTGCCTCAGGTAAGAATAGACTTGAGAGCAGTCATTTTACAATGAGACTGTTTCTTTTGGCTTGTGATGTGTTTGTAAAAAGAAATGTAGTCACTTTGCATTGAATTAATACAGTTAATAACATTTGTATAAGACAGTGAAAGTAACTTTTAGCATTGATGTTACACAGGTGAACAACTCAGTGAGTGCTCTGGCCAAGTCCATCTATGAGAGGATGTTCTTGTGGATGGTCATCCGCATCAACCAGATGTTGGACACCAAACAGCCAAGGAACTACTACATCGGTGTGCTTGACATTGCTGGTTTTGAGATCTTTGACGTGAGTTTGAGATTGGTCATTATGGCAATATTTGACAAATTATTAGAAATACCTTCAAAAGTGGTTTCTTTCATGTGTCATTAAACTATACAGATAGTATATACTCTATTTTAATGATTTGATTTAAAGGAACAACAATCAAGTGTAGATAAAGTAAAAAATTCATTCGGTATGGTGGGATCTTTACTCAATGAAGTTCTGACAAACTTTGCAAATCTACAGTACAACAGCATGGAGCAGCTGTGCATCAACTTCACCAATGAGAAACTGCAACAGTTCTTCAACCACACCATGTTCGTCCTGGAGCAAGAGGAGTACAAGAAAGAGGGCATTGTCTGGGCTTTCATTGACTTTGGCATGGACTTGGCTGCCTGCATTGAGCTCATTGAGAAGGTGAGGTGTCTGTAAAAACTGTGGATGTTTCATACCTGGCAAGGATACAAGGTTATTCATACATGTAGATACATTAAACTGACATGTTCTTATCATATCACAGTGCTTAATATATGTCTTATTCAATTATGCCATTTCAGCTCATGCTTATTTTTTTTCTCATGCGTATATTTGACTGATCAAAGTATATTTCTACACAGCCAATGGGCATCTTCTCCATCCTTGAAGAGGAGTGCATGTTCCCCAAGGCTTCAGACACTTCCTTCAAGAACAAGCTGTATGACCAGCATCTTGGAAAGAACAAGGCATTTGAGAAGCCTAAACCAGCCAAGGGCAAGGCCGAGGCCCACTTCTCCCTGGTCCACTATGCTGGTACAGTGGACTACAATATCACTGGCTGGCTGGACAAGAACAAGGATCCCCTGAACGAGTCTGTGCTTCAGCTGTATGGAAAGTCCTCAGCCAAACTGTTGGCCACACTCTACGTTGCTGCTCCAGCTGAGGGTTAGTATGGTTGAATTAGATTATAAACACACAGTTTTATACATTGAACATATTAACATGATTTGTTAATGAATTAACAGTATCGTTCAAGCAACAAAACATATGCATGTATTATGCTGTCTAACTCCTGACACTCCTATAACAGATACCTCAAAGAAAGGAGGCAAGAAGAAGGGAGGTTCCATGCAGACTGTGTCCTCTCAGTTCAGGGTGAGTGAGGTTTTTTTATATATAATTTGGGATAGCTTTATTGTGAATAATATCTGAGAGTAACAATGCTTTAAAACAACCTTACAGGAGAACTTGGGCAAACTGATGACCAACTTGAGGAGCACCCACCCTCATTTTGTGCGTTGTCTGATCCCCAATGAGTCTAAGACTCCAGGTATAACATACTGTTTCATGCATTATTTCTCTTAAGTCATTATTACCTTAAACATAGAGTACGTTCATTCGATTATTATTTCTAACAAATAAGTACAAATAAGTTCCACAAAGTAAAAAGCTGCCCCAAAATCTTTCATCCAGGTTTGATGGAGAACCACCTGGTTATCCACCAGCTGAGGTGTAACGGTGTGCTGGAGGGTATTAGGATTTGCACAAAGGGCTTCCCCAGCAGAATCATCTATGCTGACTTCAAGCAGAGGTAGTCTTACACACAAATGCAACAAAGATGTGGTAGATGGATAAAAACATGCAAGTAATAAACACATTTTCTCCCTATTCAGATACAAGGTATTGAATGCCGGTGTCATCCCCGAAGGCCAGTTCATGGACAACAAGAAGGCTTCTGAGAAGTTGCTTGGGTCCATTGATGTGAACCATGATGAGTACAAGTTTGGACACACCAAGGTAACATACCGTACACTATTGATGATGGGATACTGGCAACTCATGTTTGTGACCTACAGAGATTATTAAATATCTCATTTACCTGGTAGACATTCAAAATGTGTTTGCACCAGAAGTGTTTATTTCAGTTTTGTATTATACTTGTGTCTCAGGTGTTCTTCAAAGCTGGTCTGCTTGGTGTCCTTGAGGAGATGAGAGATGAGAAGCTTGCTACTCTGGTAACCATGACACAGGCTCTTGCCCGTGGATACCTGATGAGGAAGGAGTTTACCAAGATGATGGAGAGGAGGTGAGATGGAAATGATAAAAGGAAAAATATGGATTCAAGTATTTGCATTCAAATCTTGTTTTTAGGGAGTGATCCATTTTGTTTTACTATGAATTTTGGCTTGATGGAATGATAGACTTTACATGTAGGAATGGGTTAGGGTAATGACATTACATTGCATAATCTGCATCGAGCTAAACTATCTCTTTTTGTCCATGCCTCTCTTTTTCTTATAATTAGAGAATCTGTCTTCACCATCCAGTACAACATCCGCTCGTTCATGAATGTGAAACATTGGCCATGGATGAAGGTCTACTACAAGATCAAGCCTCTCCTGCAGAGTGCTGAGACAGAGAAGGAGCTGGCCAACATGAAAGAGGACTATGAGAAGTGCAAAGTTGCTCTTGAAAAGTCTGAGGCTCGCAAGAAGGAGCTGGAGGAAAAGATGGTGTCCCTCCTGCAAGAGAAGAATGACTTGTCTCTCCAAGTTGCATCTGTGAGTGAGCCACACACACGTATGCACACACACACACACACACACACTCACACCACATTAAAGTCTAATTAACCTCTGTTATTTTCAGGAATCAGAGAATCTGAATGATGCTGAGGAGAGATGTGAGGGTCTGATCAAGAGCAAGATCCAGCTGGAGGCCAAACTCAAAGAGACAACTGAGAGGCTGGAGGATGAAGAGGAGATGAATGCTGAGCTGACTGCCAAGAAGAGGAAGCTGGAGGATGAGTGCTCTGAACTGAAGAAGGACATCGATGATCTGGAGCTTACCTTGGCCAAAGTGGAGAAGGAGAAGCATGCCACAGAGAACAAGGTATCAACATCTCACCCATATCCGAGCAGTAGTTTGTTCAAAAACACCAAACATTAGCTTTAACTTGAGCTAACTTTGTCTTTGTCTGCAGGTTAAAAACCTGACTGAGGAGATGGCATCTCAAGATGAGAGTGTTGCCAAGCTGACCAAGGAGAAGAAAGCCCTGCAAGAGGCCCACCAGCAGACACTGGATGACCTGCAGGCAGAGGAGGACAAAGTCAACACTCTGACCAAGGCCAAGACCAAGCTGGAACAACAAGTTGATGACGTAAGTCAAGTTATGTTTTCTGGGGGTTTTATCCAACTTTGCCACTATTGAAAGTTTTATCCAACTTTGCCTTTATTGAATTTAATCTCATATAATAAATTGGTTTGGGGATTCAATAGGACGACTGACTCCACTATAATAATATAAGGTGTTATGAATGAGCTGTTCACATCAAAGCTTAAGTATGAGAAATGTGTTTTGTCCTCCAGCTTGAAGGTTCTCTGGAGCAAGAGAAGAAGCTCCGTATGGACCTGGAGAGAGGCAAGAGAAAGCTGGAGGGAGACCTGAAACTGGCCCAGGAGTCCATCATGGACCTGGAGAACGACAAGCAGCAGTCCGATGAAAAGATCAAGAAGTAAGTATTGTAAAATCATTCAAGACTTTCTTGACATTATTTGGATTTCATTCACTCCAGCAATCATTACAATCAATGTTGACTTCCACATAATTATTTTGATGTCCAACTCCATCTATAGGTCAATGCATTTCACATTTGTTATTGATATTACTCAACTTGGAGTAATGCAATAATCAAGACCTATGACAGAGTTTTGTTTCTAAGTATACTAATCAAATGACATAGATTACTTAATTTAATATTTTAATCATTAGGCATAGAAAGGCTTTTGTTATGAAACATTGTGGATGTTCTTTCAATTTAATCTCCACTCAATGACACAAAACCGAAACCTGACATGGATTCATTTGTGCACTAAAGGAAGGACTTTGAGACCAGCCAGCTCCTCAGCAAGATTGAGGATGAGCAGTCTCTGGGTGCCCAGCTTCAGAAGAAGATCAAGGAGCTCCAGGTGCGTTGTAGTTACTAAATCCCAGATAAGTAATATTTCCTGTTTTGGGCTGGATGATATTGGACTTGCTTGTATTCAAATCCATGTTGTCTATTAAGTCATTTTCTGCTCATTTTTAGGCCAGAATTTGGACACGTTGATGCTAAATAATAGTTTTGTCTATTGTAGGCTCGTATTGAAGAGCTGGAAGAGGAGATTGAGGCTGAGCGTGCTGCCAGGGCCAAGGTGGAGAAGCAGAGGGCCGATCTGTCCAGGGAACTGGAGGAGATCAGCGAGAGGCTGGAGGAGGCCGGAGGCGCCACAGCTGCTCAGATTGAGATGAACAAGAAGCGAGAGGCTGAGTTCCAGAAGCTGAGACGTGACCTGGAGGAGTCCACCCTGCAGCATGAGGCCACAGCCTCAGCCCTGAGGAAGAAGCAGGCTGACAGTGTGGCAGAGCTGGGAGAGCAGATCGACAACCTGCAGCGCGTCAAGCAGAAGCTGGAGAAAGAGAAGAGTGAGTTCAAGATGGAGATTGATGACCTCTCCTCCAACATGGAAGCAGTTGCTAAGGCAAAGGTATGAATCAAAGCAGAAATATATAATACATTTAAATCTGCCGTGCTCAACTACATTGGCAACAAAAGGTGGAAGTGCGGGGGGGACATAAAGAGAATTCTTCATTCCCTAATTCCTCATTTCCGGTTCCTCCTCAATGAGACATGTTGATGCATTCATTTGTGAATAGATTCATGTCAAGTGTAACATTGTGTTTGTTCCACAGGGCAATCTGGAGAAGATGTGCCGTACCCTTGAGGACCAGCTCAGTGAGATCAAGACCAAGAATGATGAGAATGTTCGCCAGATCAACGACATAGGTGGACAGAAAGCCAGACTCCTCACTGAGAATGGTAAAAAAATATATATACCAGACACATTTGATGCGTTCAAAGGTCTAAATGCAGAAATATGTTCCAGAAGGTGTATATTGAAAATGACCAAGTATAATCAAGAAACAGACCTAACAAAGAACTTTCTTAATTCCCCACAGGTGAGTTTGCTCGCCAGATGGAGGAGAAGGAGGCCCTGGTGTCCCAGTTGACCAGGGGAAAGCAGGCCTACACCCAGCAGATTGAGGAGCTCAAGAGGCATGTTGAGGAGGAAGTCAAGGTAAAAGCCCCATGTTGACCGACTATGACAGTTTTACAGTACAGTAGTTAGCGAATACTTTTTTTTGGTCCCTTACTACATCACCCATGTCTCCTAATATTTTCCTCTCAGGCTAAGAACGCACTGGCCCATGGTGTCCAATCTGCCCGCCACGACTGTGACCTGCTGAGGGAGCAGTTTGAGGAGGAACAGGAGGCCAAGGCAGAGCTGCAGCGCGGCATGTCCAAGGCTAACTCTGAGGTGGCTCAGTGGAGAACCAAGTACGAGACTGATGCCATCCAGAGGACAGAGGAGCTGGAGGAGGCCAAGTAAGTCCACAAAAGTCCAAAAGATAGTAATTCATAGTACCCCAATATAACATTACTGTCAAGCACTCCAAGCTTGCAATCAGTACAGAACATCTTTGCGATGTCATGATTTGTGTCAACAGGAAGAAGCTGGCTCAGCGTCTTCAGGAAGCTGAGGAGACCATTGAGGCCACCAACTCCAAGTGTGCCTCTCTGGAGAAGACCAAGCAGAGGCTGCAGGGAGAGGTGGAGGACCTCATGATTGATGTTGAGAGAGCCAATGCCCTGGCTGCCAACCTGGATAAGAAGCAGAGGAACTTTGACAAGGTGAAAAATATTGTGCCAGTTTTAGGTTTTGATGTAATTGTACGTGTGGAACATGGGTATTAATGTGTAATTGAATACATATATACATAAATGCATACATTGCAAGACTTATTTGAGATGTGTCTACTTGCCTAGATGGACCTAAATCTGCAATTGGGGCTTAAGAACTCTATTGTCATGCTCATGTCCTTGTCATGTGCTTCTTCCTAGGTTCTTGCAGAGTGGAAGCAGAAGTTTGAGGAGGGCCAGGCTGAGCTGGAGGGAGCTCAGAAGGAGGCTCGTTCTCTCAGCACAGAGCTCTTCAAGATGAAGAACTCCTACGAGGAGGCTCTTGACCAGCTGGAGACTCTGAAGAGAGAGAACAAGAACTTGCAACGTGAGTTGCAATGTTGTGTGTGGTGCTTTTCCCCACCTCAAGTACATCGGATTATACGTTTTGGAATGAAACTATGTTTCTTTTTCAAATCACAGAGGAGATCTCTGACCTGACCGAGCAGATCGGAGAGACTGGCAAGAGCATCCATGAGCTGGAGAAGGCCAAGAAGACAGTGGAGACAGAGAAGTCTGAGATCCAGACGGCTCTGGAGGAGGCTGAGGTACAAACTCTCCACAATTCCCAGAAAATAATAAACCCTCTTGGAATCACCATAACTAAGACTGACATTTGCAAATATTTTCATTTATTCAGGGAACTCTGGAGCATGAGGAATCCAAGATTCTTCGTGTGCAGCTGGAGCTGAACCAGATCAAGGGTGAGGTGGACAGGAAGCTGGCAGAGAAAGATGAGGAGATGGAGCAGATCAAGAGGAACAGCCAGAGAGTGGCTGACTCCATGCAGAGCACCCTGGACTCTGAGGTGCGCAGCAGGAACGACGCCCTGAGGATCAAGAAGAAGATGGAGGGAGACCTGAATGAGATGGAGATCCAGCTGAGCCATGCTAACCGCCAGGCTGCTGAGTCCCAGAAGCAGCTGAGGAACGTTCAGGCGCAACTCAAGGTACTGTGAATGTTGGCAATAGTGATGTGTTTACTGCAGTGAACTACATTAATAATGACTTCAGACCATTACTAGAGATCTAGACTCAAAATAAGAAAATGGGGGCTCCAATGTCCATCTCAGATTTGTTTTGGTTTGGTTAACATGGGTGCATCTATATAGAGGGGCAAGGAATAATATCATCCTTACAAAGAACATATATTTCCAGTACAAACAGTACTGCTGAAGCCATATAGGACAGTATAAGCCATACTGTACACAGCAGCATCTTCTCATTCCTCTCTACACTCTTTGGTGTTTCTAGGATGCCCAGTTGCACCTGGATGATGCCGTCCGTGCCTCAGAGGACATGAAGGAACAGGCTGCCATGGTGGAACGCAGAAACGGCCTGATGGTGGCGGAGATTGAAGAGTTGAGAGCGGGTCTGGAGCAGACAGAGAGAGGCCGCAAAGTGGCTGAGCAGGAGCTGGTGGACGCCAGCGAGAGAGTGGGACTGCTGCATTCCCAGGTGCGGACAACACAGACACATAAACAAATAACTTTCACAGCAAAGGTTTTGTTTTGCTATATCCATGTGTTCTCTCTTCCAGAACACCAGCCTGTTGAACACCAAGAAGAAGCTTGAGGCTGACCTGGTCCAGGTGCAGGGAGAGGTGGACGACATTGTCCAGGAGGCCAGGAATGCTGAGGACAAGGCCAAGAAGGCCATCACTGATGTGAGTTCGGATAACCAAGTATCCCAGAACAGTATTGAGTCTGCTACTTTACCTGCACTGTCTTCAAGGGCACATCAACCAGGTCATGTAACCTGGTACGATATACTATGTGTGTGTACGGTTCCTCAGTTCAACCAAGCTGCATTATGTTGCTGCAGGCGGCCATGATGGCAGAGGAACTGAAGAAGGAGCAGGACACCAGCTCTCACCTTGAGAGGATGAAGAAGAACCTGGAGGTGACAGTCAAGGACCTGCAGCACCGTCTGGATGAGGCAGAGAACCTGGCCATGAAGGGCGGCAAGAAGCAGCTCCAGAAACTGGAGTCCAGGGTAAGTTTGCAAAAGTTGAAAATAAATCCCTGTTGCCTTGAGAAAGGTCAAATATTTTTAAGCCCTTTTTCCCCAGTATAATGCTGTTCATAAGGACCTTTTAGCATGGGAGTGATGGACTCACCATGAGCTCCTGTTCTCCACGCAGGTGCGTGAGTTGGAGACTGAGGTGGAAGCTGAACAGAGGAGAGGTGTAGATGCAGTCAAGGGAGTCCGCAAATATGAGCGCAGAGTGAAGGAGCTGACATACCAGGTAACAACGCACAGTCAAAATCAGCATATGTTGATACAACAGTTCATGTTGACACATATCATTCTAATTGACATTATCATCTCCTTCAGACTGAGGAGGATAAGAAGAATGTAACCAGACTTCAGGACCTGGTGGACAAACTGCAGCTTAAAGTGAAGGCTTACAAGAGACAGGCTGAGGAAGCGGTAAGTCTAATGCTAATTTGACCCTTGCTTATGCAAAATAAAGCTTCCTAGATTTCAGTGTATATATCTATGGCTTTACCAATGGTATTGTTATTGTCTAAATGGTCATTGCAGAAAGCACTTACAAAATTTGTAAGAAATCTTTTTCAAATGAATTTATCCCAGGAGGAACAGGCCAACTCTCACATGTCCAAGTTCAGGAAGGTTCAGCATGAGCTGGAGGAGGCTGAGGAGCGTGCCGACATCGCTGAATCTCAGGTCAACAAGCTCAGAACCAAGAGTCGTGACTCTGGAAAGGTAAAGATCTGCTGTCACACCAAGGAATAAAATGCATTACATTGTCTTGTCAGACCATTTGTCAAATAGAAATATAATTCAATACAATAATTCACTGTTTTTTTCTTTCAGGCAAAAGAAGCGGAATAGACACTAACCTGAACAAGACCCTGTTGCTATGTTTCATAAAATATGTTTTACATAGTGGTATTTCGAGGATTTTTTAAAATAAAAAAAACATCTACAAAACGACATGGCTTCTTGGTTTGTTGTAGCATGTACAAATGTTGTCTAAGGTCGCACAGCTTTGTACATAGAAATTCAATTCTACGGTCAATAAAGCATATTAAAAATGTCTGTTGAAATTCTTCCATGCTCCTGAATATAGTATTTATAAGAAAGTTAGATTGTTAGAGCTACTATGGCCTGTTTAAAGGTGCTATAGCTGAAAGCTAAGTCTAAAGATGTTTGTTTCAGTAAAAGATGTTTGAAAAAGTAGGTCCAGTAGTGACTGCAAGGGATACACAATATACTGATGAAATGATTTAAATTCATTTAATATTGCATCTTGACAAAATATGAGCCTAACATTGGCCATTCATTTGATGTTATACCTGGACAAGAAAAAGTCAGCTCTCTTGACATTTGATATTCATTCGATATTACATCTGGACACTGGCCATTCATTTGATACTATATCTGGACAAAATATCAGCCTTCTGCACACTGGCCATTCAGTTGATACCATGTTTGAACAAAATGTCAGCCTTCTGGAGACTGGCATTTAATTTGATGTTGTATATCTGGAGAAAATGTCAGCGTTTTGGATACTGGTCATTCATTTGATAGGTGTATTACATCTGGACAAAATGTCAGCCTTCTGGACACTGGCCATTCATTTGATATAGCATCTGGACAAAATGTTAGCATTCTGGACACTGGCCATTCATTTGATATTATGTCTGGACATTTTCACCCTTCTGGACACAGACCATTCATTTGATATTATATCTGGACAAAGTGTCAGCCTTCCGGTCACTGGCTAATCAAGCTCACAGGTACGTATTTATCAACTACCTTGGTGTCCAGGCAACATTTTGTTTTGGGTTGATCTAAAATAACTGGTTACCCTGGGCACACCGTAGACAATACCCGAGTGTACCTGTCACTTATTTGGGTTTCTCGAGGCAATAGCCATATTGACCATCAAAGCCCCTTATGACACTACATTACAAATGAATACTTAGATTGTAGCTTAACTCAACCAATATAAACAAAATACGCGTAAACGGAAGAGTATACAAGTGGTAATATTCTACCCAAAACACATTACTGAAGGTGTGGAATTGATGTGATTGAGCATCCAGGTAACTTTGTTAGGTGTCTAAAATACATAGATTTATATTTTGTTTCTAACAAACACACAACACTCATGTATGGCCATCATATTTTTTTATTATGTGCTATACAAGTACTATACAAATTATTTAATTAATTAGTAGGACTGGAAATAAATACAGCACTGAAATAAATATGGCATTAGGAAATACAAGTCCCATTAAATAAATAAATGTGGCATAAGGAAATAAGTCCTATGAAATAAATAAATGTATTTTTAAAGTAATTTTGAAATGTATTTATTTCGTTTTTTAGGTAAATGGATTCAGCTATATATGTATAGGATGCTATATTTATATATTTATAGCCATCTTTTTTTTAATGTATTTTTTATATGTATTTACCTTTTAGTTACTATTTATTGATTTATTTAATTTTGAATCAAACGGCATTCCATATTTGGCAGAACCCTGGGATCTAGTACTGTACTCATACAACCTTTAATAGTAACTGTACTTAAAAAATCAAACTTGGGCCTTTGTATACATTACTGTATAAAGTATATGAATTAACCCATAAAAAATTAATTTGAATCTAATAAAATGGAAATCAATGCACAGAAAGCAATGCACAGAAAGAAATGCACGGAAAGCAATGCGGAACATAATCAGAAATGTCCTGTGTCATGTAAAAGAGAAGGAGGGAAAGGGAGGGATGGGCTTAAAGTCTAACTCTTTCCTTTAGAGGAGAGTAGTCCACAATTAGCTTCTGCTTGCTTATCACTCTCCACTATATATAAGTAGTCCCACAGAGAAGCCTCTATGGACAGACAGCTTCAACCTCTGGGGTAAGACACTTGTTATTTTCACATCCATTTACTGAGATCAGGCACATAGATACAACTCATAACAATTTGTGCTATTTGTCCACTATTGTGGACAAAACATGTAAGATTGAGTTTTGAATTGAAAGACTGACAATACAATACATTTTTGTCTCATAACTGAAATGCTATTTTGGAATGCCAAACCTTTGTTGACTATTAGACACTGAATGGGGGAAAGTAAAACCCAGATTATATACTCCACTAACGAGAATTAGAAACAGGTGAACCAAAACACAGGTGCGCGCAATAGCGCGTAATCAGCACTAGACAGCGGCGCCACTAGTACTCTGGGGAATCTGAGTGTAGATGTGGAGTCGCTGGCCTTGATGTAACAGGCACCATGCTTAGGCTACTATGTTTTTCCAGTCACGTGTCAATGTGTCCACCATATGTATACCATATCAAATTGGTGGCCATTTATCTTATGTCTTAATGCGGTATCATTCTTTTCTTAATCAAATATTTTTTTTTTTTTAAATTTACCTAAAATAAAGTGAGTAGAAATTAAAAGCCTCATCAGAAAAGACAATGTTTATTACATTTTCTGACATTGTAGAAATTGACAGTGCAGTCAAAACATCGGCACGGGACAATTTTGTTATATGAATATTGGCTAACGGTGTTGGCCAATCATTTTCTTATCGGTGCATCCCTACTATGTAACACTCAAATGTAATGGGAGTTACAGCAATGACATGTACATATTGTATATGATGTTCTGGTTGTGCTTTTTCTGTATAAATTATTAAAAAACTCAAAACTAATTTATTTTACAGCACGAACCAAGAGTCAATTTCATCTGGGAGAGGAAAAACAGGTGAGACATAGTTTGATGCTACATACTAATGTATTCTGCTCAAAGCCTAAGGACCACCAGTATAACTACTACAGTAATTGTATAAAATGAATGATATTGTTTTATTTAGTCCTTTTGAAGGCTTCTGAGGCATACGTACTTTACAGTAATATAAAGTAAATGCATTCATCATTTATACTTTGAATTAATGAGAAAAGAAGGAATAGATTTTGTAAGTGATATCTTTTTACCCCAGTAAACCGCCACCATGAGTACGGACGCGGAGATGGCCCAATATGGCAAGGCCGCCATTTACCTCCGTAAGCCTGAGAGGGAGAGGCTTGAGGCCCAGGCTGCACCCTTTGATGCTAAGAATGCCTGCTACGTGCCTGATGCCAAGGAATTGTACCTTAAGGGTATGGTTGTTAAGAGAGATGGTGGAAAATGTGATGTGAAAGTCCTTATCACTGAGGAGGTAAGAGGATACTTAGCACGGAATGAAAAAAACATTTAGTGGACGTTTCTGTACATGTCTGTGTTATTCATTTAGTGTAGGCTTCATGCTTGTTATTGACGTTTTCCAGGTAAAAACCTTCAAAGAAGAAGAGATCTCACCCATGAACCCTCCTAAGTTTGACAAGATTGAGGACATGGCCATGATGACCTACCTCAATGAAGCGTCTGTCCTGTATAACCTCAAAGAGCGTTATGCAGCATGGATGATCTACGTAAGAACACTACACATGTAGACATGAGCCACCTTAAGGAAGCAAATTGCACCCTCCGAAAATGTACCATACATGAGCTCTAATATCAATATTTCCCTTTACTCTCTGCTCATATGAAGACCTACTCTGGGCTCTTCTGTGCCACGGTGAACCCTTACAAGTGGCTCCCTGTGTATGACATGGAAGTGGTCAACGCCTACAGAGGGAAGAAGCGTATGGAGGCTCCACCCCACATCTTCTCCGTCTCTGACAACGCCTTTCAGTTCATGTTGACTGGTATGGAAGCTCACTGATAGATGGCTGAAGTCATATATAGATGGATGGATGCATTCTTAGTTGCTACTCGTATCACTTCCTACACATTTATTTGTCAATTTACTTTCAGATAAGGAGAACCAGTCTGTCCTAATCACGTAAGTTTGAGACTTTAATTGAGTGGATATTTTTTATATTGATATGTATATAAATATGAAGACTATAATGCTTAATGACTTAAGATGCTTGACAATACTTATTTTAGTTCATACACACTAAATCATATTTTTTTATCATCTTATAAACTAGTGGAGAATCTGGTGCTGGAAAGACTGTCAACACCAAGCGTGTCATCCAGTACTTTGCCACCATTGCTGTTTCTGGAGGTGAGAAGAAGAAGGAACCAGTTCCCGGCAAAATGCAGGTATGACCTAATATTTACCATAGAAAGTGCATGCCATCAATTGTTGACCCATCATTGTTTTTACCCCCCAAAAAATGCTTTTCCATGGTACAGTTCAAGGGTGTAGGTTTCATTATACATGAAATATGTAAATATGTCCGCTCCAATTGTTTATTAAGAAAAAATTATATTCACTGGCTACATCATCAGTTATCAAAAATCTGTGCCCCCATATTTGAAAACAAAAAAGCTCCCTTAGTATAGTTCAAATCTAGTTTACATCTTCAAAATATGTTGTCATTCTTGACAGGAGCCCTGTGGTAGTTTTACATACAGCAAAACGTAAATAAGACTAGTAAATTAGTGTAGTACTTATTATTACTCATTCAGCAACTTAAAAGGTTAAGATTTATGACATTTGCACTTTAAGTGGGGGTTACTGTGTTAACAGTGGCGAAACATATTAAACTTAAGGCGTTCAAAGATAATATAGAAACAGGGTTAGACCTAGTCTAGGGAAAGCGTTCCAGGAGTATATAACTATAGACAAAGTGACGAGATAATTATTTTGGACGATTGGTGATCAGTCTAAATGACCAATGTTTTGCCTACCTTCAGGGTTCCCTTGAGGATCAGATCATTGCAGCTAACCCTCTACTGGAGTCCTATGGTAATGCCAAGACAGTGAGGAATGACAACTCATCTCGCTTTGTAAGTTTGGAGGGAAAATATTCATTTTCACATGTTACACTAACTTAGAAATCAATAGGATGCGTTGAAAAAGCCCTCTCTATGACCTCTTTCAGGGTAAATTCATTAGGATTCACTTCCACATGAACGGAAAACTGGCTAGTGCTGACATTGAGACCTGTAAGTTGGTTTGAATTATTTCCCAGATGATCCTTTACATAAATGTTGGTGTCCATTCACTTGAGATTCAAATTGTTCTCATGTTTCTCTATCCTTTCAACCACGTTTCTCACAGACCTGCTGGAGAAGTCTAGAGTGAGCTTCCAGCTGCCTGATGAGAGAGGCTACCACATCTTCTACCAGATGATGACCAACCACAAACCCGAGCTTGTTGGTGAGGCACTGCGGGGATTAAAGAAACAATATATTCTGAATGACATTTACTCCTTTGTCCACTCATTGAGGGTTCTTCCTTTTACATAAAATGTACACATGCCTGGGTGATAGTCATTATAGTTTTGTGTCTCCACAGAAATGTCACTTATCACCACCAACCCCTACGACTACCCCATGATCAGCCAGGGTCAGATCACTGTGGCCAGTATCGATGACACAGTTGAGCTTGATGCCACCGATGTAAGTCACTAAAAGGGTTCAACTCGAAAATATAATAACATATATATTGTTGGTTAATGTAAACTTTCTTTCCCCATCCAGGATGCTATTGACATCTTGGGCTTCACCTCTGAAGAGAAGATGAGCATCTACAAGTTTACCGGTGCTGTCATGCACCACGGCAACATGCACTTCAAGCAGAAGCAGCGTGAGGAGCAGGCTGAGCCAGATGGCACAGAGGGTAAGACAAAGTATTTGTATCAAAGTTCTAAAGAGCATGCATTTAACTGTATTCCTGTGATAAACGTTGCACTCTGATGCTCATTGCTCCTTTCCCTCCCCAGTGGCTGATAAAATCGGTTACCTTCTGGGTCTGAACTCAGCTGACATGCTGAAAGCCCTGTGCTATCCCAGAGTGAAGGTCGGCAATGAGTATGTGACCAAGGGACAGACAGTGCCTCAGGTAAGAATAGACTTGAGAGCAGTCATTTTACAATGAGACTGTTTCTTTTGGCTTGTGATGTGTTTGTAAAAAGAAATGTAGTCACTTTGCATTGAATTAATACAGTTAATAACATTTGTATAAGACAGTGAAAGTAACTTTTAGCATTGATGTTACACAGGTGAACAACTCAGTGAGTGCTCTGGCCAAGTCCATCTATGAGAGGATGTTCTTGTGGATGGTCATCCGCATCAACCAGATGTTGGACACCAAACAGCCAAGGAACTACTACATCGGTGTGCTTGACATTGCTGGTTTTGAGATCTTTGACGTGAGTTTGAGATTGGTCATTATGGCAATATTTGACAAATTATTAGAAATACCTTCAAAAGTGGTTTCTTTCATGTGTCATTAAACTATACAGATAGTATATACTCTATTTTAATGATTTGATTTAAAGGAACAACAATCAAGTGTAGATAAAGTAAAAAATTCATTCGGTATGGTGGGATCTTTACTCAATGAAGTTCTGACAAACTTTGCAAATCTACAGTACAACAGCATGGAGCAGCTGTGCATCAACTTCACCAATGAGAAACTGCAACAGTTCTTCAACCACACCATGTTCGTCCTGGAGCAAGAGGAGTACAAGAAAGAGGGCATTGTCTGGGCTTTCATTGACTTTGGCATGGACTTGGCTGCCTGCATTGAGCTCATTGAGAAGGTGAGGTGTCTGTAAAAACTGTGGATGTTGGCAAGGATACAAGGTTATTCATACATGTAGATACATTAAACTGACATGTTCTTATCATATCACAGTGCTTAATATATGTCTTATTCAATTATGCCATTTCAGCTCATGCTTATTTTTTTTCTCATGCGTATATTTGACTGATCAAAGTATATTTCTACACAGCCAATGGGCATCTTCTCCATCCTTGAAGAGGAGTGCATGTTCCCCAAGGCTTCAGACACTTCCTTCAAGAACAAGCTGTATGACCAGCATCTTGGAAAGAACAAGGCATTTGAGAAGCCTAAACCAGCCAAGGGCAAGGCCGAGGCCCACTTCTCCCTGGTCCACTATGCTGGTACAGTGGACTACAATATCACTGGCTGGCTGGACAAGAACAAGGATCCCCTGAACGAGTCTGTGCTTCAGCTGTATGGAAAGTCCTCAGCCAAACTGTTGGCCACACTCTACGTTGCTGCTCCAGCTGAGGGTTAGTATGGTTGAATTAGATTATAAACACACAGTTTTATACATTGAACATATTAACATGATTTGTTAATGAATTAACAGTATCGTTCAAGCAACAAAACATATGCATGTATTATGCTGTCTAACTCCTGACACTCCTATAACAGATACCTCAAAGAAAGGAGGCAAGAAGAAGGGAGGTTCCATGCAGACTGTGTCCTCTCAGTTCAGGGTGAGTGAGGTTTTTTTTATATATAATTTGGGATAGCTTTATTGTGAATAATATCTGAGAGTAACAATGCTTTAAAACAACCTTACAGGAGAACTTGGGCAAACTGATGACCAACTTGAGGAGCACCCACCCTCATTTTGTGCGTTGTCTGATCCCCAATGAGTCTAAGACTCCAGGTATAACATACTGTTTCATGCATTATTTCTCTTAAGTCATTATTACCTTAAACATAGAGTACGTTCATTCGATTATTATAAAGCTGCCCCAAAATCTTTCATCCAGGTTTGATGGAGAACTTCCTGGTTATCCACCAGCTGAGGTGTAACGGTGTGCTGGAGGGTATTAGGATTTGCACAAAGGGCTTCCCCAGCAGAATCATCTATGCTGACTTCAAGCAGAGGTAGTCTTACACACAAATGCAACAAAGATGTGGTAGATGGATAAAAACATGCAAGTAATAAACACATTTTCTCCCTATTCAGATACAAGGTATTGAATGCCGGTGTCATCCCCGAAGGCCAGTTCATGGACAACAAGAAGGCTTCTGAGAAGTTGCTTGGGTCCATTGATGTGAACCATGATGAGTACAAGTTTGGACACACCAAGGTAACATACCGTACACTATTGATGATGGGATACTGGCAACTCATGTTTGTGACCTACAGAGATTATTAAATATCTCATTTACCTGGTAGACATTCAAAATGTGTTTGCACCAGAAGTGTTTATTTCAGTTTTGTATTATACTTGTGTCTCAGGTGTTCTTCAAAGCTGGTCTGCTTGGTGTCCTTGAGGAGATGAGAGATGAGAAGCTTGCTACTCTGGTAACCATGACACAGGCTCTTGCCCGTGGATACCTGATGAGGAAGGAGTTTACCAAGATGATGGAGAGGAGGTGAGATGGAAATGATAAAAGGAAAAATATGGATTCAAGTATTTGCATTCAAATCTTGTTTTTAGGGAGTGATCCATTTTGTTTTACTATGAATTTTGGCTTGATGGAATGATAGACTTTACATGTAGGAATGGGTTAGGGTAATGACATTACATTGCATAATCTGCATCGAGCTAAACTATCTCTTTTTGTCCATGCCTCTCTTTTTCTTATAATTAGAGAATCTGTCTTCACCATCCAGTACAACATCCGCTCGTTCATGAATGTGAAACATTGGCCATGGATGAAGGTCTACTACAAGATCAAGCCTCTCCTGCAGAGTGCTGAGACAGAGAAGGAGCTGGCCAACATGAAAGAGGACTATGAGAAGTGCAAAGTTGCTCTTGAAAAGTCTGAGGCTCGCAAGAAGGAGCTGGAGGAAAAGATGGTGTCCCTCCTGCAAGAGAAGAATGACTTGTCTCTCCAAGTTGCATCTGTGAGTGAGCCACACACACGTATGCACACACACGTATGCACACACACACACTCACACCACATTAAAGTCTAATTAACCTCTGTTATTTTCAGGAATCAGAGAATCTGAATGATGCTGAGGAGAGATGTGAGGGTCTGATCAAGAGCAAGATCCAGCTGGAGGCCAAACTCAAAGAGACAACTGAGAGGCTGGAGGATGAAGAGGAGATGAATGCTGAGCTGACTGCCAAGAAGAGGAAGCTGGAGGATGAGTGCTCTGAACTGAAGAAGGACATCGATGATCTGGAGCTTACCTTGGCCAAAGTGGAGAAGGAGAAGCATGCCACAGAGAACAAGGTATCAACATCTCACCCATATCCGAGCAGTAGTTTGTTCAAAAACACCAAACATTAGCTTTAACTTGAGCTAACTTTGTCTTTGTCTGCAGGTTAAAAACCTGACTGAGGAGATGGCATCTCAAGATGAGAGTGTTGCCAAGCTGACCAAGGAGAAGAAAGCCCTGCAAGAGGCCCACCAGCAGACACTGGATGACCTGCAGGCAGAGGAGGACAAAGTCAACACTCTGACCAAGGCCAAGACCAAGCTGGAACAACAAGTTGATGACGTAAGTCAAGTTATGTTTTCTGGGGGTTTTATCCAACTTTGCCTCTATTGAAAGTTTTATCCAACTTTGCCTTTATTGAATTTAATCTCATATAATAAATTGGTTTGGGGATTCAATAGGACGACTGACTCCACTATAATAATATAAGGTGTTATGAATGAGCTGTTCACATCAAAGCTTAAGTATGAGAAATGTGTTTTGTCCTCCAGCTTGAAGGTTCTCTGGAGCAAGAGAAGAAGCTCCGTATGGACCTGGAGAGAGGCAAGAGAAAGCTGGAGGGAGACCTGAAACTGGCCCAGGAGTCCATCATGGACCTGGAGAACGACAAGCAGCAGTCCGATGAAAAGATCAAGAAGTAAGTATTGTAAAATCATTCAAGACTTTCTTGACATTATTTGGATTTCATTCACTCCAGCAATCATTACAATCAATGTTGACTTCCACATAATTATTTTGATGTCCAACTCCATCTATAGGTCAATGCATTTCACATTTGTTATTGATAGTACTCAACTTGGAGTAATGCAATAATCAAGACCTATGACACTGAGTTTTGTTTCTAAGTATACTAATCAAATGACATAGATTACTTAATTTAATATTTTAATCATTAGGCATAGAAAGGCTTTTGTTATGAAAAATTGTGGATGTTCTTTCAATTTAATCTCCACTCAATGACACAAAACCGAAACCTGACATGGATTCATTTGTGCACTAAAGGAAGGACTTTGAGACCAGCCAGCTCCTCAGCAAGATTGAGGATGAGCAGTCTCTGGGTGCCCAGCTTCAGAAGAAGATCAAGGAGCTCCAGGTGCGTTGTAGTTACTAAATCCCAGACAAGTAATATTTCCTGTTTTGGGCTGGATGATATTGGACGTGCTTGTACTCAAATCCATGTTGTCTATTAAGTCATTTTCTGCTCATTTTTAGGCCAGAATTTGGACACGTTGATGCTAAATAATAGTTTTGTCTATTGTAGGCTCGTATTGAAGAGCTGGAAGAGGAGATTGAGGCTGAGCGTGCTGCCAGGGCCAAGGTGGAGAAGCAGAGGGCCGATCTGTCCAGGGAACTGGAGGAGATCAGCGAGAGGCTGGAGGAGGCCGGAGGTGCCACAGCTGCTCAGATTGAGATGAACAAGAAGCGAGAGGCTGAGTTCCAGAAGCTGAGACGTGACCTGGAGGAGTCCACCCTGCAGCATGAGGCCACAGCCTCAGCCCTGAGGAAGAAGCAGGCTGACAGTGTGGCAGAGCTGGGAGAGCAGATCGACAACCTGCAGCGCGTCAAGCAGAAGCTGGAGAAAGAGAAGAGTGAGTTCAAGATGGAGATTGATGACCTCTCCTCCAACATGGAAGCAGTTGCTAAGGCCAAGGTATGAATCAAAGCAGAAATATATAATACATTTAAATCTGCCGTGCTCAACTACATTAGCAACAAAAGGTGGAAGTGCGGGGGGGACATAAAGAGAATTCTTCATTCCCTAATTCCTCATTTCCGGTTCCTCCTCAATGAGACATGTTGATGCATTCATTTGTGAATAGATTCATGTCAAGTGTAACATTGTGTTTGTTCCACAGGGCAATCTGGAGAAGATGTGCCGTACCCTTGAGGACCAGCTCAGTGAGATCAAGACCAAGAACGACGAGAATGTTCGCCAGATCACTGACATCGGTGGACAGAAAGCCAGACTCCTCACTGAGAATGGTAAAAAAAAATATACCAGACACATTTGATGCGTTCAAAAGTCTACATGCAGAAATATGTTCCAGAAGGTGTATATTGAAAATGACCAAGTATAATCAAGAAACAGACCTAACTAAGAACTTTCTTAATTCCCCACAGGTGAGTTTGCTCGCCAGATGGAGGAGAAGGAGGCCCTGGTGTCCCAGTTGACCAGGGGAAAGCAGGCCTACACCCAGCAGATTGAGGAACTCAAGAGGCATGTTGAGGAGGAAGTCAAGGTAAAAGCCCCATGTTGACCGACTATGACAGTTTTACAGTACAGTAGTTAGCGAATACTTTTTTTGGTCCCTTACTACATCACCCATGTCTCCTAATATTTTCCTCTCAGGCTAAGAACGCACTGGCCCATGGTGTCCAATCTGCCCGCCACGACTGTGACCTGCTGAGGGAGCAGTTTGAGGAGGAACAGGAGGCCAAGGCAGAGCTGCAGCGCGGCATGTCCAAGGCTAACTCTGAGGTGGCTCAGTGGAGAACCAAGTACGAGACTGATGCCATCCAGAGGACAGAGGAGCTGGAGGAGGCCAAGTAAGTCCACAAAAGTCCAAAAGATAGTAATTCATAGTACCCCAATATAACATTACTGTCAAGCACTCCAAGCTTGCAATCAGTACAGAACATCTTTGCGATGTCATGATTTGTGTCAACAGGAAGAAGCTGGCTCAGCGTCTTCAGGAAGCTGAGGAGACCATTGAGGCCACCAACTCCAAGTGTGCCTCTCTGGAGAAGACCAAGCAGAGGCTGCAGGGAGAGGTGGAGGACCTCATGATTGATGTTGAGAGAGCCAATGCCCTGGCTGCCAACCTGGATAAGAAGCAGAGGAACTTTGACAAGGTGAAAAATATTGTGCCAGTTTTAGGTTTTGATGTAATTGTACGTGTGGAACATGGGTATTAATGTGTAATTGAATACATATATACATAAATGCATACATTGCAAGACTTATTTGAGATGTGTCTACTTGCCTAGATGGACCTAAATCTGCAATTGGGGCTTAAGAACTCTATTGTCATGCTCATGTCCTTGTCATGTGCTTCTTCCTAGGTTCTTGCAGAGTGGAAGCAGAAGTTTGAGGAGGGCCAGGCTGAGCTGGAGGGAGCTCAGAAGGAGGCTCGTTCTCTCAGCACAGAGCTCTTCAAGATGAAGAACTCCTACGAGGAGGCTCTTGACCAGCTGGAGACTCTGAAGAGAGAGAACAAGAACTTGCAACGTGAGTTGCAATGTTGTGTGTGGTGCTTTTCCCCACCTCAAGTACATCGGATTATACGTTTTGGAATGAAACTATGTTTCTTTTTCAAATCACAGAGGAGATCTCTGACCTGACCGAGCAGATCGGAGAGACTGGCAAGAGCATCCATGAGCTGGAGAAGGCCAAGAAGACAGTGGAGACAGAGAAGTCTGAGATCCAGACGGCTCTGGAGGAGGCTGAGGTAAAAACTCTCCACAATTCCCAGAAAATAATAAACCCTCTTGGAATCACCATAACTAAGACTGACATTTGCAAATATTTTCATTTATTCAGGGAACTCTGGAGCATGAGGAATCCAAGATTCTTCGTGTGCAGCTGGAGCTGAACCAGATCAAGGGTGAGGTGGACAGGAAGCTGGCAGAGAAAGATGAGGAGATGGAGCAGATCAAGAGGAACAGCCAGAGAGTGGCTGACTCCATGCAGAGCACCCTGGACTCTGAGGTGCGCAGCAGGAACGACGCCCTGAGGATCAAGAAGAAGATGGAGGGAGACCTGAATGAGATGGAGATCCAGCTGAGCCATGCTAACCGCCAGGCTGCTGAGTCCCAGAAGCAGCTGAGGAACGTTCAGGCGCAACTCAAGGTACTGTGAATGTTGGCAATAGTGATGTGTATACTGCAGTGAACTACATTAATAATGACTTCAGACCATTACTAGAGATCTAGACTCAAAATGAGAAAATGGGGGCTCCAATGTCCATCTCAGATTTGTTTTGGTTTGGTTAACATGGGTGCATCTATATAGAGGGGCAAGGAATAATATCATCCTTACAAAGAACATATATTTCCAGTACAAACAGTACTGCTGAAGCCATATAGGACAGTATAAGCCATACTGTACACAGCAGCATCTTCTCATTCCTCTCTACACTCTTTGGTGTTTCTAGGATGCCCAGTTGCACCTGGATGATGCCGTCCGTGCCTCAGAGGACATGAAGGAACAGGCTGCCATGGTGGAACGCAGAAACGGCCTGATGGTGGCGGAGATTGAAGAGTTGAGAGCGGGTCTGGAGCAGACAGAGAGAGGCCGCAAAGTGGCTGAGCAGGAGCTGGTGGACGCCAGCGAGAGAGTGGGACTGCTGCATTCCCAGGTGCGGACAACACAGACACATAAACAAATAACTTTCACAGCTAAGGTTTTGTTTTGCTATATCCATGTGTTCTCTCTTCCAGAACACCAGCCTGTTGAACACCAAGAAGAAGCTTGAGGCTGACCTGGTCCAGGTGCAGGGAGAGGTGGACGACATTGTCCAGGAGGCCAGGAATGCTGAGGACAAGGCCAAGAAGGCCATCACTGATGTGAGTTCGGATAACCAAGTATCCCAGAACAGTATTGAGTCTGCTACTTTACCTGCACTGTCTTCAAGGGCACATCAACCAGGTCATGTAACCTGGTACGATATACTATGTGTGTGTACGGTTCCTCAGTTCAACCAAGCTGCATTATGTTGCTGCAGGCGGCCATGATGGCAGAGGAACTGAAGAAGGAGCAGGACACCAGCTCTCACCTTGAGAGGATGAAGAAGAACCTGGAGGTGACAGTCAAGGACCTGCAGCACCGTCTGGATGAGGCAGAGAACCTGGCCATGAAGGGCGGCAAGAAGCAGCTCCAGAAACTGGAGTCCAGGGTAAGTTTGCAAAAGTTGAAAATAAATCCCTGTTGCCTTGAGAAAGGTCAAATATTTTTAAGCCCTTTTTCCCCAGTATAATGCTGTTCATAAGGAACTTTTAGCATGGGAGTGATGGACTCACCATGAGCTCCTGTTCTCCACGCAGGTGCGTGAGCTGGAGACTGAGGTGGAAGCTGAACAGAGGAGAGGTGTAGATGCAGTCAAGGGAGTCCGCAAATATGAGCGCAGAGTGAAGGAGCTGACATACCAGGTAACAACGCACAGTCAAAATCAGCATATGTTGATACAACAGTTCATGTTGACACATATCATTCTAATTGACCTTCTTATCTCCTTCAGACTGAGGAGGATAAGAAGAATGTAACCAGACTTCAGGACCTGGTGGACAAACTGCAGCTTAAAGTGAAGGCTTACAAGAGACAGGCTGAGGAAGCGGTAAGTCTAATGCTAATTTGACCCTTGCTTATGCAAAATAAAGCTTCCTAGATTTCAGTGTATATATCTATGGCTTTACCAATGGTATTGTTATTGTCTAAATGGTCATTGCAGAAAGCACTTACAAAATGTGTAAGAAATCTTTTTCAAATTAATTTATCCCAGGAGGAACAGGCCAACTCTCACATGTCCAAGTTCAGGAAGGTTCAGCATGAGCTGGAGGAGGCTGAGGAGCGTGCCGACATCGCTGAATCTCAGGTCAACAAGCTCAGAACCAAGAGTCGTGACTCTGGAAAGGTAAAGATCTGCTGTCACACCAAGGAATAAAATGCATTACATTGTCTTGTCAGACCATTTGTCAAATAGAAATATAATTCAATACAATAATTCACTGTTTTTTTCTTTCAGGCAAAAGAAGCGGAATAGACACTAACCTGAACAAGACCCTGTTGCTATGTTTCATAAAATATGTTTTACATAGTGGTATTTTGAGGATTTTTTAAAATAAAAAAACATCTACAAAACGGCATGGCTTGTGGGTTTGTTGTAGGAGGTAGAAATGTTGTCTACGGTTGCACAGCTTTGTAAATATAAATTCAATTATATGGTCAATAAAGCATATCGTATCATAGTATTTATAAGAAAGTGAGATTGTTAGAGCTACTGTGGCCTGTTTAAAGGTGCTATAGCTGAAAGCTAAGTCTAAAGATTTTTGTTTCAGTAAAAGATGTTTGAAAAAGTGGGTCCATTAGTGACTGCAAGGGATACAAAATATACTGCTGAAATAATTACAACTCATTTGACCTTTAGATGCGTGAGTTTTAAATATTTCCGACGCTTCCACCAGAGTGAGTTATTTTTCCAAAACGGAAGCTAGCTAGCTTTAGTTAGCTTTCGTTACCTAGCAACCTAGCATAATACTCGTAGCAATGCTACTACCTGCTAGTGTTAATTGTTAGCCTCCTAATTGTACATTTTGAAGCCATACTATAGCGTTTGTCATGTAGTTTTTGTCTATCGGAAAATAGTCGGTTGGAAGGTTCAGAATCCCACATGTGCGACGTTACGCTTTGAGACCCACATTCGAACAATCACATATGTGCGACGCTACTCCTTAACGGGTTAATATGCATCTGACAAAATGTGAGCCTAACACTGCTCACTGCCATACTTGGACAAGAAAAGTCAGCTCTCTTGGCATTTGATTCATTCAATATTACATCTGGACACTGGCCATTCATTTTATACTATATCTGGACAAAATGTCAGCCTTCTGAGGTACCTTGTGTTACCTCTGTAGGAGAATGAGCAGCAGGCCTCTGCTGCTCAGTGGTGGATCGCTTAGGTTTTACCGGAGTTGGTCGCGGTGTCTGCGGCGTGGGAGGGAGACCGGTGGGTCGGTTTACTGAAGATCGAGGTCTGCAGGGTCGACCCGTCGTGGTGGTGGCTCAGCGACAGGAAGGATATGACGCCGATTTCTCCTGTAGGTCCCTCCATCGGACTCGATGATGTAGGAGCATGGTTCCTTTCACCTTTCTTTCAAAGTGCCCAGACGGTCGTGTCCCTTAATGGTCTGCATCCTGACGACTTGTCCCTCTGCGAGCGGCTGTAGTGGGCGGCTTGTCGCATCGTAGTTCTGCTTTTGGATGTGTCTTTTATTCTGGAGATGGGCAGTGACCTGCTTTGTGTTTTTTGGGGCTGGCTCTAACAGTCTAGTGCTGACAGGAAGAGCTGAGCGCGTCTGTCTTGACATCAGACGTTCTGCGGGTGAGCCTAATGCTCGGTCACAGGGAATATTTCTGATGTTCAGCAAACTGTGGAAGATGTCGGCCCCATCTCTGTGAAATTTCTCCATCAGTTGTTTCTCTGCCCTTTCTGCCAATCCGTTAGACTGTGGATACTCCGGGCTGCTTGGTGAAATCTTTGAAACGTTGGCTTGTGTATTATTGCCTTGCATTGTCTGTGATGAGGGTGTGAGGCCTACCGTGAACAGAAAAGTGTCTTTTCAGCTTTGTGATCACAGCTTATGAAGTTGTGTCAAGGAGGAGGTCCATTTCATACCATCCTGAGTACGAGTCTACCAGCACCTGGTATTGTTGTCCGTGCCACTCAAACATATCAGTAGCCACTGTGGACCATGGCAAGACTGGAACTGGATGTGGTTGTAGAGGTTCCTTCTGCTGGTGTGGTCTGGTGCTATTGCAGACGGAGCACAACAGCAGCTCCTCTGCAATGTCGTTGTTCATTGTCGGCCAAAAGACTGTACTCCTGGCTCTGCACTTGGTTGACTCTAAACCTGGGTGACCACTGTGTATGATGTTGATGTATTCTCGGTGTAGAGAACGGCGAATTACTGTTCTGTGGCCCTTAACAACTATCCCATCCTCCACTACCAACTCGTCTCTGTGAGGGAAGAACGGACGTATGGAAGGGTGGACGCTGCGTTCTTTGCCAGGCCATCCGCGGTGGATGACTGTGCTGAGACTCTGTAGCACTTTATCCTGTGCTGTGTGGGTCCGGAGCTCCTCTAGTCTGTTAGTTGAGATGTAGCTAACAGACATCACCTCAAACGTGTCATCTGCAGCTGGACTTTGTGGGATAGTCTCATTTGGAGCTCGTGATAGGGTTTCAGCTAGGTACATGGGCTTATCCTTCTTGTAGACCAGTGTGATGTCATAGACCTGTAACTGTAGTAACATCCTTTGCAGTCGGGCAGGAGCAGTGTGGATGGGCTTCTTCAGGATTGTGACGAGGGGTTGGTGGACAGTTTCAACGACCGTGGGTTTCCCATACACGTAATCCTTGAATTTGATGCACGCAAACACTGCCAACAGCTCCTTTTCGATATGAACATACCTTGTTTCTGTATCTGTGAGCGTGCGAGACGCGTAGGCAACTGGTCTCCCATCCTGTAGATATGCAACACCAAGTCCGTAACATGACGCATGTTCACAGGTCAGTGACTGGTTTTATTACGTCGTAGTAGGATAGAATCTGTGAACTGGATAAGCATGACTTGAGACGGTCGAATGCCTGCTGATGCTGTGGAAACCAACACCACGCAGCGTCTTTGTGTGTGACCTGTCTCAGAGGTGCTGCAATATTGCTGAGGTCTGGGATAAACTTCCCGAGGTAATTCACCATGCCAAGGAATTGCTGCATGGCTAGGACATCCTGAGGGACTGGCATGTTTGTGATCGCCACTTTTATGCGTGGGGTCGGCCTTGAGGCCCTCCTTTGTGAATATGTGACCAGATATAACAGACCTGGTCCAGGCGGAACTTGCACTTGAAAGGGTTTAGCCTGAGGTTTATCTCTCCTGCCCGGTCCCCACTTTGTTTAGGTTGGCATGGTGTTCTGCGGCATCACAGCCCCCTATGATGATGTCATCAACTATGATAGCACATGGATACCCTGCAAATAGCTGTTCCATTGAGCGCTGGAACACCTCGCTTGCTGAGCTTATGCCGAATGGCATGCGGAGGAATCTGTAGCGCCCGAAAGGCGTACTGAATGTGGTCAGAATTGATGATTTGTGGTCAAGCTGTATTTGCCAGAATGAGCTATTTGCATCTAGTACAGAGAACACTATAGCACCTGACATCTGGGCAGCCACTTCCTCGACGCTGCGCATTGGATAGTGAGGTCTCTTCAGGGCTGTGTGGATGGATGCACAGCCTGATTTCCTGTTTGTCCTTTTTGTGTGCTGCAACCATGGACGAAACCCAGTCTGTAGGTTCAGAAACTGTGGTTATGACGCCTTTGTTCTGCATGCTGGTGAGCTCAGCTTTGATTCGTGCTTGCATTGCCACCGGGATGCGGTGTGCTGGACGAACTACTGGTTGTACAGATGGATCCAGGGTCATGGAGTATGTGATAAGGAGTTCTCCAAGCTCGTCACTGAACGTATTGTACATGGATCTGTTTGGTGAAATCAGCATTGCTCTCGGTGCTGACCTGATGAACGTGTGGGTTCATTGTGACAATTCCGAAGAGCACACACGCACAAAATCCCAGTAGTGGCACTACATTTCTGTCCACTAGGAAAAAGGTAGTTTGTGTTGCTGTCCATCTTAACAACAAAGCAGTGTGACTATGCCTATAGTCTCTATTTTGCTGCGTCCATAAGCCACTAGGCTGATATCTTTGCTGTGTTCCACTGGTCGCTTGCCATTAGCCAGCTGTCGGAAAGTGTCTTTTGACATTACATTGCACTTTGCACCTGTTACTAACCTTCATCTCGAATGGCCGATCATGTACATGCAGTTTGTAATGGATTTTGCTTCACGTTGGCCTGCTTGAGGTTTAAGTCTTGACCTGTAGTGCCACACCCTGGAGTTTGTCTGAATTGCGTCAACAGTGGTGGCTGTTTGGAGCTGGGCAAGAGCCTTAATACTCTCTTCAGTCATTTCATATATGCGGCAGATTGTAATGGCTTTAGTCAGGGTTAATTCACTGTCATGTAGCAAAGCCTTTCTTATACGGTCATTTCTGATGCCACACACTATTCTGTCACAAATCAGTTCATCTGTCAGATCTCCAAAGTGACAACTTTTAGCTTTGATCCTCACGTCACTGATGTAGGATTCAATAGTCACACCTTGCTGTTGATTTCGTGAATGTAACTTGTGTCTCTCCATAGTTTTGTTGTGTTGAACGTTACATACTTCCCGAAATTTCCGTTTCAAGCACAAGACAGCAGTCTTCTCTGGATTCAGCTGGGACGGCTCCATCTTCACCAGACGCCCTCACCTCCGCTGCGTAAACAAATGAACGCTCCCGTTCGATGGTCTCCGCTCCTGCAATATTGAGGAGGATATATGCCTTTGTTTTGGCAGTCGTGTCTGAGTGCGCTGCTGCTATGAAGATATCATGTAAATGTAATGTAATCATACTCTTGTTCAAAAATCTTTGTTCCCTTCAAAAACAATGGTTTGTGAAATACATCCATTATTTATTTTAGGTGAGACGTTAGCTTAGTTGTCCGCTCCGCTCAAGACAAAAAAATCACATAGAACTCACAGGCGATGGATTCCTTAATCTTCTGACACCATGTCGAAATAACTGTGAGAGAGTCCTTACTTTAACTCTAAGACGGTTTTGTTTATTTGATAAACTTCTTGAACTTGCAGGCTACACAATATACTTGGCGGGAGGTGTACACGCCAGGGTTCTTGCAGGTTTCATCAAGTCAAATTTAAGACCTTTTTAAGACCTTTTAAGACCATAAAGATTGAAATTTAAGACCTACACGACACATTACCCCAAAAAATATTCAAATCAAAGAAATTCTGAAAAAAAAACATTTTATTTCAATGAATGCAGTCATTGAAAAAGCATAAATGTAATTTACAGATAAAACAATCACATTAGTAATTTTTGAATATGTTTTAGGAAAAGTTTGCAGCGAGCCTTGTACCTGGAGCTGGGTATACCGCTTGTAACCAACAGCGGAAATCGCTGTGATCTAACCATGTCTCGTTGAAAGTACACTTTCCCATTTTCCACACGTAGCCGAACTTTAACAAACTCTGAGGAAGCGCAGACGTATTTCGCGGGCAGGTATTGCATTTATAACAGGATTTGTAGTTTTATCACCGTGTACATACCAACACCAATATCCCCCAGAAAGAACTACAACACAGCAAACCAACGTTCTGAGGGCAGCTTTCTGCTGGTTTCGTTTGTAGAGCTCCGCTTTGTAGGCTGCGACTCAATACTTTTTTGCTACTTTGTCATAACTTTCTGCTGCCAGCGGTTCTGGAAATGAACGAGGGTAAAACCTTTTTTAGACCTGACTAAATGAAATTTAAGACCTCGGATGAAAATATGTCCGTTTTTAAGACGTTTTAAGGCCTTAAATTTCAAGTTCCGAATTCTAGACTTTTTAAGACTTTTTAAGACCCCGCGGGAACCCTGACACACTGAACCAGAAGCCCAAACACGCATGTGCACTTCCTCCAGTACGGTGTCTCGTAGCGTGCACACAGAGCGCAAACATGATCATTCACCAGAATGATCTACACAAATCTTCGAGCTTTATCCTCGTGGGGAGGCTTGCCTCCAATTCAAAGTAGGCCTATCCCCCCCTAAAAAAAACTGACATAGATGTGTAGCAAGGCCAGAGTATACAAATCAATTTACCATTTTACAATAAATGTTGTCTTCCTTCAAACAAAATAACTTAAATCACATTAACCTTTTACCATTTTAGCCAGAGTGAAAACCTGTAACACAATGCCTATGCCAACCAACAGTGTATCGGCAATGAGCTATGCGCCAAAGCCATGTTTCCATGAAATATGGAAACAAATAAAAGCTAGCGTCTACTTTGAGCAGGCTCTTTAAAAGTTTGACCCAATTTAAAATTCAGAACTACGTTTCACAACTAAATATTGTATTACATTTGAATAAAGAGCAAACATCAAACTTGTACGTGCAATGCATATTCATGCTAGCATCGCTGTCACAACGAGTGAAGCAAGGCGGTCAAAAGTGTGCAATTGCGCCATGCCGCTGCTAGCCATTTTGGTGCCCTAAGCATAATTATTTTATGATGCCAACAAATTATTTTAATATTAAATATCCCGAAAAGTATCATATAGTTATAGTGTATTTTTCTATTTAAATGGCGTTACCTGACAATGAACTCTAATGACCGTTAACATTAATTATAATTTGGTCGAAATATGCCAATTCTCGACAGCAATCGGCCAATGTCCGCACAGTCAAAACCTAGCCAAATCTGGCAACCTATTCTGGGCCAGAGCCGGCTCAATTTAGGCGATCCGATGCCAGAGAACACAGCTAACTGCGCCGACACTAAACCTCAATCGGCCCGATTCGCCTGGCTACCTGGGGTAGCAGCTAGCGTCATGCAGTTACTTGCAAAATGCATAGATAACATAACAGTAAAATCTCAAATAGCTTGCACCTAAGTTATAACATATTTGAGTTTGCTAACATTAGCAATAACATCAGCTAGCTAGTTCGAAGTGTTTGTATAGGCTAACCATTACATTAGCAGCACATTTCCCGTATTTAAGAATGATTAAACATGGACTTACCTGAAAGTGATGCATGGGCATCATCTCGCAGTTTCTTCTTCTTTCTCTGCTCCTGATTCCTGCTGTCTTTTCGAGGCCATTTCCCAAAAAGTTGACTTTTAGCCTACTGTCAAACTTCGTCAGGCGCAATCCAACCATAAAGTTAATATTATAGACCACTATAGCTTGGTTGCTTTTTTTTTTGGGGGGGGGGGGGGGGGGGGGGGGCACCATCGTTACTTTCTTGAGCAATTAAATATACAGTATCTCTTGTATCTCTTGTTTTGTGATATACATGCCTAAAAAGAGCCTAATTTTTCTATACTGAAATAATATCGGCATTATAATTATTATGCCTATGATGATTTTTCATTAGGCTATTTTCGGTGCCTCCTCGGTGCCCTACGCACAGCGCGTAATGCGCGTGGTGGGAACGGCGGCAGTTTAACTGCCGTTTCGAAATACAAGGCTAAAAGAATATATCTATGTGTCATTTAATTGGCCCAAACCATCTCAATCTGATAGGTTAATTCCACAGTAAAATTAAAACATTAGTTACCCTGGGTTACATTATGCACACTGCATTCATTAGGATTCCTCCGTCAGGAGGAGACATATTGTGTAATATATTTCTGTCTACTCTGGTCTGTCACTCTCTTATCTACCAGCAACCTGCAGTATGAGTTGATTTGCTGTTGGCTGCAGAGGGCAGTATTGCTCTTCCTGACGTGGAAGTGGAAACAAGTGTGATGAATAGTGATAGAGAGACAGACAGTGGGAGAAAGAATGAGAAAGAAAGAAGGAGACAGAGAAAAATAGATATAACTGTAGAGTTAAAATCATTGCAAAGTCAAATGTGAGGAAGCTGTAAGACAATTTTTGCATTGACCAAAAGTGAAGCTTTCCTGATCCTAATTACAGTGGAATTTTGACACTGATGCACATGATGTAGCATGCCACAGTCACTGTGTAGCAGTCACTGGAGACATCCCACACTAATAAAGACCCTAACATATTAACACATTTGTTGGAGTCGGTGCAGTATTTGTGGTTGGAAATGGTGACATGGATCATGGAAAGTTCTGTTTTCTCACCTGAGCTTTCAGCAGTGTGGATTTATCAACTGTTGAAAGATATACTGGACTGGTTAAGCAGGAAGGGATGCCATACATAAAAGGTGAGGTCCCTAAACATATGCCGCACTTTCTGCATACACACGCACACACACACACACACACACGCACAAACACACAACTCTCTTGGGACACAAAACCAGAGTGTGAAGAAAAACAGGATTCCATTGCTCAGTAAAGCCAAAATAGAGGTGCTGACTGTTTCCTCTGTGGACTCCCAAAGGGCACGTTATCAACGGACTGTTATGAGATAACAACTGTTTATTCAGGAGGATGGCTCAGCTGACTTTGAATGATAAGAAACTCATATTAATACTCGGTGGATGCAGATTTGATGTGCCAATCAGGATTAAAGGTCACGGTTTATGACGCTAAGACAAATAATGCTTTATTCGGATCTGTAAACATGGAGAGTTTTGGACCCACAGAACACATACAACTTCTCTCAGCTCAACTTGAAGCTCAGAGACACTTCAACTAATCTGACTGATCCAATTACATACACACACATGCACAAAAAAACGCAAGCTCGTACTCACACACACATGGACACTCAAACACGCCAGGGATCAAAGAACCTACACTTTGCCTATATGTATTTTCATCAAAGGCCGAAACAAAGTCATCAAAGATTATGAGATGAACATGATGCTATTCTCTGAGACCACATCAAAAGGGATGTAAACAGAGCTTTAGTTGTGGGTATACTCCTGATGGATGAAGGCTAGGTGCAGGGTCTGCGACAGAGGCAGATCCAGTGGTTTCTCCCAACATCTGTTCTACAGTAAGTCATATCCGTGTTAACTTCCCCGGTGAAAACAGTTCCCTGGGTTGACGTTTATTTGTCTCGTATCGTTGATGTTCACCCCCCCCCCCCCCCCCCCCCCCCCACACCACCCCTCTCTCAACCACAGAGGGCTGTTGGCTCAGCTGAGCCAGGAATCATGGGAAAATAGTCCTCCAAGAAACCCTTTGTTATCTTTGGAGGTCTGTTGAGCTTGGCCCGGACAGTACATTTATGTTGGGACTACCTTAAAGGAATGACTGTCAGATCAACCTGATCTATATTTATGCAAAGTGATGAACCTAACCACAGAGATAAATCCCTCAATCTTATTTGATTTCGTCCCTAAATATCTTAGAATAGCGATGGGGTTTCGACACAGGATGTGGACCTGCATCCAGGTTGCATGTGTTGAAGGAGGCTTTTTCATAACAAAGGATTGTTCGCACTTCAGGTGGGCAGATGTTGCTATGAACTAGGTTAACAAAGCAAATCTCACAATAGCATCCATAGCTCTCAAGGGGGCCAAACAAAAAAGATCACAGGAATTCTTGCAGCCACCAGCGGATTTTTTTTTGTGGGGCAGGGTGGGGGGAGCGGGTCAGGGGGGGAGGGGGGTCAGGGTGTGGTTATGGAGGTCAGACACCCCCCCCTTCCTCTTCCTTCCACTGGGAGGGGTCCAAAGAGTCCCAACAGCAGGAAAGGACTGAAGGTCGGGGCACAGCCTTGTCCTCTTCCTACGCCATTAATCTCTGACACCCGCACACAATTAGGTTCTCTGTCTCACACATACACACGCAAACAAACACACAAACACACAATAAAAAAGTGAAGCGGATCCTGCCAGAAGACAGAAGATAATCAAACAAGACAGTCGATCTACAGAGTTGGTCTGCACACACAAAATCGCACTCCTTATCGCTGAGCCTTCGTGATACAATCAAACCTCCGAAACAAAACACTTTCTTGAGATCAAGGATTTATACAGTCCAAGGCTTCAAAACAGGAGGATACAGGCACCTCCTTTTCATTTTCAGGAAACACGTAATGTTTTGTACACTAGATAATGTGGTCCATCCCTAAACTTTGACATCCCTCCATGCGCTATCTGAAGAGGCTGGTGGATGCATGCAATCAGCAGATTATTGATGGACTAAACGAGGGAGGCGCCGACTCACTGAGGCCATTAAGCAGGAGAGGAGAGACTTATGTTTCCTGTGTGTGCGGATGTGCCAGTCCTGAGACAATGCTAATTAAATCCTCCTCTTCTATTATCTACTTCTTTTTGCCTTAATTAAGAGGGCTGATTAAGAGTCTCGACAGAGGTTGTCTCCTCACGTACTCACCCTCAGTATAATCTGACTGTGTTACGCCCCTCGCTACAACCTTCTGCTGCTAGAAAGAACCATGACCACGAACCATAACCATGGAGTTGAAGGTCCTCCACATTCTATCAGTGCACAATGTCGATTAGCTGGGACTCCTTTGCGCTGTTTGTCCAGGTCAGAGGAAGAAGAGAGGGAAAACAGCGGACAGTAGGACCCTGAAGGACAGATGCTGGAGCGTTTCTGCAGGTCTCTTGCTTCAAACAAAGAGTGTGCTATGATTTAAACTGAGGTCATGTCTTGGCCAAGCACACCTCATTGGTTGCTTGCAGACACCGCTGTTAGCTCGGTGATTGAATGATCACCAACACACCATGTGGCCATGTGCCATGCACCATCCCTGGGGCTGTGATGGGTGTGTGTATGTCTTGCTGCAGCTGTAGTGATTGTGTGTATGTTCTGTATCCGTGGGGTTGTGGTGTGTGTGTGTGTATCATTGAGTATCGGTGTAGTATGGGTGTGTGTATCAGGGGTTGGGGTGTTTTGGCATGGCTGCTGCATACCAATGGCATTGAGCAGTATATATATTCCTCATCACGCTCGATCTGGAGCAATAAGTATGTTAAGGTTTCCAGACATGATGGTTCCATCCCCCCTGGGAATACAGATCATTAGGTTTGGTGATATGGCAACCTATAGGGTCACATATCCTGTCTATAAAAATGCTAGAATAACCCCCCTCGCAAAGCAAGGCATCACTTTGCGCACACACATTCGCTGGACGAGGTCGGGTGTTTTAAGCGGCACCATTGTGATTCAGTATATTCCTAAACTATTTTCTACTTCATTTACTAAAAACCATAGAGGCAAACTGCACACATACTGCGTTTCGGTGATCCAACCAGCACATGACCTCCCTCAGGGAGGACTGGGAGGCTCCTGTCTTCATGTGTTGATGGTGCTCCATTAACCATGAAGGTTATTAGCCCAGTTCTATATGGGGCCAAGTCTACCAGAACTGAAATACCAAGCCGCAATGACCCGCACGCAGGAACTTACATCCTATTAAACCAGCCCCTCACATATTACTGTAATAAATGCATCCGCAACAGTCTTCATTGCCTTTTTAATTACATCTATTCGTCTTCTAGGGCTTGTGCAGGCTCATTTCACCGATGCCCCACCCAAGAAGATCAGAGGCTTGGCATGTCTAGACGAAATGGACTATGCTTACAGTATCATCTGTGTTACCATACTGCACACCTATGGACCCTTGTACAATAAATCAACACGATTCTCATTTGCCCTTTAATGGAATTCTTTATTCAACAGAACGGGAATGGAACGTTTGCGTATGGCACAAGCCCGTAGCCCGTGTAAGCTGGATACAAACGGGAGCTCATGCAGGAATTGGTTTATCTTTTGAACATGCAGAGGAAAGTAGATTGTGTCTCAGTCTCAGGTACAACACTGTTCCCATTACAGCCAGCCAGACAACAGTAGTGCACACTCCAGCCAGGACCACAAGCAGCCATGACATTCCTAGATTGGAGGGGTGTTGCAAATGGTAGTGACCGATAACATTTGTAAATGTATTCCTTGCATGCATTTTCAAAAGTATGCGTTGACAAACGCTTCCTTGCTTATGCCTTCAGCAAAATACAAAAAAACACAAATGAAGGCCATGTTTCCAATTGCAGCAGAAGAATTGTAGTCATCCATGCATCAAGTCAGCAAACCTACAAATGCACTCATGGTCTTGAGCACAGTTATCAAGGCAGAGTGGAGAAGGTCTCACCTTCTGATGCTTGGTCCTCCACTACCTGCAACTCTGCCTGCTCAGCAGGAAACTCTGGAAGACCCTCCTCCTGGACCCTGCTCTGGATCAAGATGGGTCCCAGGACTTCATCCCTTTCCCACAGATGGTCTGGAGGACAACAAGGCATTAATGATACCCACACTTCCGGACCAGGATTGTAGAACCGCTTTCCTCATCCATCTGGCAAAGTGTTCCGTACCTGTGTCTGAGGTCAGACTCCTCATCTTCCTCCTCTGGTGAACACAGGTCTTCTCACAGCAGTCACACACATCGGACGAGCCTTCTGAAGGTCTCCACCTGCGTGGATTGCAGAGGGAATCCTCGTTAGCTCAGCGAACATCAGGGAAGGCTCACGCATGGTTGACCTCCAGAAACGACATCTTACGCTTCTGGACAAACCTGACAGCACGTGAGTCAAAGGAGCAAGCCTTGTTTTCAGAGTCGTTGGGGATGAAGGCGGATCTTGCCTTCAGGTGACAGGTGATATAGATCTGGGAAAAATGGTAATAAAAAAATAATTTGTGATAAGCCATGAGCGCCAATCCACAGTACAATGGTTGAAGCAGAGTTGTTCCGGCTCATTCTACTCACTGAACTCCTGTCATCCAGGTGGAACTTAAAGGCTTCAAGCGCCAGCTGGAGCCTTTCAGGGCTGGTCGTCTGTAAAAAGTGGGACTTGGAGCCTGTCATGTCACCATCCATTAAACACCTGGAGGCAAGAAACAAAGGAGTTGTTTGATAGTCAACATGCAGGTTGGCAGGTACTGTTCTCCTGTACTACACAGGCTCACCCATTGTTCTGAATGAAGGAGTATCTGGGTTCAGAGTTCACATCCATGGACAGTGTGGCCACACAGCGGTCTATGAATATCCTGAGAGGGGCGTGATTGGCCTGATGAACGGACGCCTCTATGTTGATAAAATCACCCAGGAAGTAATGACCTGATGACCTCCTAGCTTGCCAGTCATCTAAAAAGATAGAAATATTTAAACATGAAGTCAAACAATTCAACTGAAGTGAAGTTTGACAAAGTTTATCGTTTTCTGTTCAATCTTGTTTGTAGCTGGGGGGGGAAGTAAAGGTTTCAGTGTCTAGAAACTTCTGTGTCTTGAGTCTGGACTTACCAGTCATGAGGTGGAGTGAGAAAAGCAGCTGTTGCTCCACTACTGTGGAGGCAACAAAGGGGATCCAGGTGGGATCCAGGCCTTTGCTGCTCACATTGAGATGCCTGGATTGGAAGACAAGTAGCCTGTGTTTTAGATGAGAACATTTTCATACCTGAGCAGTTAGTATTGACGTCACATATCGCAAGTTACAGGTTCACGCGAGACAGAACCTTCTCACCTTTGATAATAGCATTGAATGCTGACCTCAGCGCTGTTGCCCCTAACAATGGAGGTACCTTTGATGGGCATTGGAGCGTAGGCCAGTCTGAAGGTGTAAACCAGAACGTCCTCATACGCCTGAGGGAACAACAACATACATTCAGTCTCAGTCTCTACTCTTCCTCGACCACAAACATGTTCAACCCCCACATCCTCACAACAAGCCAACGTCACACCATCAGCAAGCTGTCGCATTCTTGCAGCTCCGCCTCAAAGAGCAGCATCTTCTTCTCCTTGTCGAAGGCTTTCAGAGGGCAGCCCCCCAGGGTCAGGTCAGCGGGGTCGATCAGCTGACCGGTCCCCAGGAAGTCCTGCTGGGCCACCACCCGCACCAGGGCCTCCCCACACTCTACCTCCACGCTGTTGGCTGGCACCGGCTCCCGCTCTTCTGCCGTTGGTGGCATGTGGAGTTTGACAGGAGCTGTTGTGGCCCAGTGTGACTCCAAAGCTGGCTGCTTTCTATCATAGTTTGATCCCACACGTATGAGGGAGAGGAACAAAACCAGCTCAACAAGGTGAACTTCAACCCACATCTCCTCAACTATTTTCTTTTGTGTTCTCAGAAACACTTCAGTCCTAATTTTGGATAGAAAACCCTTAGTGCTTGAAAGCTGCTATTTATGAGTGACTGATTGCAACCCAGTCCTGCAGTTGAACACCTGTGGAGGATTGGTGTAATTAGCGCTTCCACCTCCCTTGTCTTTCACCTGGTCAGATTCAGGTAATTACAACTCAAAGTGCATGCAAAATGTAGGAAGGGATTGGTACTGAACAAACATATTTAATTCCCAAGATTTAGTTGGAAGTGAACAAAGCCTGAGTAGAGGGGGAAATTAAAAATAAATAAAAAAACAAAATGTGAAAACATTCCAAATGGTAGGGTTCTTTTCAGCCAATGAATAAATACTCTGCTGCAGCTCAAACTGTCATAAAGAAAAGAAAAATTGCCCCCTGAAATACATTAAAAGGCTTTGCTTGACAGTAAGTGCCATTTCTTGTTCTCATAAGGAAAAGCCGGTGTTCCCCTGGGGAGTTAAAATCACACTTCTCCACTGAAGGTCTAAAATGGCTTGGGTTATTGAAACACTCTTTAGGATAGGAGCAGTGTGAAGTTTAGAAAACGCTCATTGAGGTGATGTTTGATTGTTCACAGTGTGACATCGGAAATGTCAGCAGTGAATGTGTGTGTGTGTGTGTGTGTGAGTGACAGTGAACAGGATCTGGGACCCCTGAGTTGTCAGCAGTTCTGCCAGTCACACCTGTGTCCCAGGGAAACCAAACCACAACAACAGGAACCGGGCCCCTGTTCTGCATGGGTGGATTCCACTCTGAAAATGCCTCCTTGTCCTCAGTGATATCTACAGATCTCTTCACTCAGAAATGCTCAAACAGTCTTGGCAATGAGGATCATAAGTGGCTATCACTTACAACTTGGACGTAAATACCCATGAAAATCACTTTGTAGGATTAGGGCTGGAAACAAGATGATAAGGCTTTAATGTCATCTCATTCAGAATACCTGGGAGGACAAAATCTGACTCCACTTCCAACAACACACAACATACCATGTGCTACGTTTTGTATTGTTTCATCTGAAATTCCGGAATGAATTGGTTCCCTCCTACCCATCATCTCTCCCTCAAGACCTCTCCATTGTCAGGAACTCCGGTCTTATCTGCTGCTGATCTGCAGCCAAACAAAAGGGATAGAGGAGAGAAAAGGCTGGTGTGTGATCAGTCTAGCCAGCCAGTCAGCATCCTGGCTCTGTGTCTTCATCTAACTCAGTTAGGGGCCCTAATTTAGCCCCCGGGGAGCCCCCCCCCCCTCCCCCCCAGACACACAAACACACACTTACACACTCCACACACACATACACCGCCCCAGGGAGCCTGTAAATGGGCTGGCCATCCTCTCCCGGCCCGGCTCCTCCTGCTCCTCTCTCATCTCCTCCATCTACAACAGCAGGCCATCTGGAGGAGAGCACAGGTAGGGAATCTGTGACCATTACACACGCACGTACACACACGTACATACACGCACATGTACACACATTTTTTATATCGAAAGTTAAACCACCCTATGGTCAGGAGACCATCCCTAGAAGCCAGCCAGACCAGACCAGACCACAGATGCTTTCGGTGTCACATGAGGACCCATTTGCTGACAGTACAAAGTCAGAAACAAGACCATTTGGCCGCCGGTCCTGTGTAACATGCGGGTAATGGTTATGGAGGTACATTATGCATGTGCAGAGGAGGCAGATAGTTGTTAGCCTGCTGTTGGGGTGTGAGCGTTCAAGATCATTGAGTTTGCAGATGTTCATCATTCAGCATCATTGGCAGTGGAGCAAGGAGAAGACTGGGACATGGTTTTTACTGTGCCATGACTGCCCAGTCATTTTCTATGCAGGCATTACATCTGTTACAATCGTCAACATGGAAGCAACAGCTGTGCTATGATCTCACTGTGTAAGGTTTGTATTGGCTAAAACAATAGCTAAATGAACTTTTAAGCAAGTAATGGAAAGTCCAAAGGGCTGAATCAAGACGAGTGAAGGAGAGAGGTGGAGTCGTGAGGTGGAGAGGAGAGAGCGAGAGAAATCCAAAAGGAAGAGAAGTAGAGAAGAAGGGAGAGACAGGAGGATCAACAGAATGAAACAAGACAGTATTATGCGTCTCTCTAGAGGCGCGGGCTAACAGACGAAACCCCTGGTGCTGGTGGTCCCAGGGGGAGAGCCAGGGGTTTAATACCAACACGCTCCATCCACCTCCACTCCCTGCAGGTTAGCAGAGAAGAACGAGCCGGGCTGGGCTGTTCCACACCTCACTGATGTCCTGTTATTAAAGACATGCATCACCCCACATCACCACAGACCAGTCTAGACCACACACACACACACACGGCAGTACACTCCAGAACACGCATCTAGCACACTAACTCACAGTCTCTCTCTCTCTTTCACTCACTCACTCACGCACCCAACACACATACACACGCGTTCTTGTTCCTTTGCATTGAAACATATCTGATGTAACATTTACCAAAAGCCATCATGACACAACAGGGTAATGAACATTACCCTGAATTCCGATGGGTGTTTTTTTCACGCTGGCTAGTGGGGTCGACACAATCCGATTCACCCTGTCTTTGTTTTGACTCTGTGGCATTTCTGGTAAAAGGTTTTTGTGCAGAACAGGGAGAAGAATCCTGGTGTCGTGTTGTAAAGGTCTTTCCTGTGTGATGATTGGCAGGTGTCACTGACCCACAGAGGCCACAATAGCATTGTCAGTGAACCAGGACTTGACCTGTGTTTCCTCCCATGCCCCTGCCCTCGCAGATCATCAACAGAGACATCTGGTCAAGGAAAAACTCATTCTCCCAGCCATAACCTAAAATCCCCACATTTAAAATGAACATAAACATAATTGTAATATGAATACCCACCACACACAAGCAACCCACGCACGCTCTATCTCTTACACACCCTCACACACACACACAAACAAACACACACAAACACACACAGCAGTCGAGGTTTACACTCCGTGCTGCCTACTGAATCTATGTCATTTCTACAGCAAAGCAAAGCCCTCTTGTTTGATAAACAATTTGTCAGTGATGTATTGCAAGCCAACCCTAATAGGATTGTCTATGAAACATGTGCATGTGTTTCCTCCTTTCCAGTTGGGTGGTTGAACAGAAGCACAGCCAGTGAGTGTGTGGTGGGTGGGTGGGTGGGCTGGAAGACTGGGGGAAGAGAACGCTGCAATTACATGGAAATGGCATAATCATCCATGATGGATGACTGCCTCAGCCCGTCCACAGTGTTTCTAGCTCAGTTCCTCCAACCCAATATCATTAGGGTGAGACACGGGAAATGATGGAATATATAATGGTTTGACTTTGTGTTTTATTTCGCCCTTTACAGGTAATTGGTAAGTGGCCTAATCGAATTATGTTTTGCGGTCGACTTACATGCTTGGAGGAGTGGTTAGTCTGTGCCGGGATGTTAGCCTAGACTTGCTTCCTGAGTCCTGACGTGGAATGATAGCCCTGCATTTTTAATTCTGCAGAGTTCTGAGTGAAGCCATGTTTTAAACATAACCTGGAGACTGGTGATCCCAGGTAGGGACAGATGCCTCCCCTAGGTGGCAGTGTGGGACCAACGTTTCTCTCGACGTGTGTGGCAGGGTTCCAACACAGAGCACAGCGTGTCACTCCAACCCTGAGCCTCCTGGTGAGTACCGAGACTGGGCTGAAAGGTTTATTTTAAGATGCGACTTTAGCTATGTTGCCGAATGAACTCGCAGTCTTAGCTTTGCATTGGTAGTCTTACCTTGTTCCTTTAATTCAGTGTTTGATGCACAGGTTTTGATGCATTCCCTGCATTTGAAGGTAAGAACTCTAAATGTATGTCTTTAGATAACTGGATCCAGTCACTCTTGTAACAGTCAGGCCTTAGGGACTGAGAAATGATTGCGATTTCAGGAGGAGCACTGTTTGTAAATCGGAAATGAACATCAAAATGCCGTCAGCCACTCGTTGTTCTGTTGAGCAGGAGTCTTCTACCACAGAATGTGGCACAGCAAGGTGAGACACGAGCTGCCTGTTCTCAGACAGTCACACAACGAGGCGTCGAGGGAACCTGGAAAGCTGCGAAAAAAACCCAGAGCTTTGTTTCTGTCTCTCCCGTCAGATGAATCTTTGATGCGTGATGTGTCTGCGCCCCTCCCGGCATTGTGACATCACCACAGCACCACGTTCCCCGAGGGAGCCTCATTACCCAGAATTCCAGGGGCTGAAGACTGGAGCTGACAAATCCGCCATTACTCTGTTCTCACCACTCTGGGAGAGAAGACAGATGTTAAGTTACGGCAAAAACAAACAACTCAAAAATAGATCTCCATCACAGGCCTGAAACATTATTTGTGTTGATGTTGTGCTGTGACGTTGTCTTTTCGTGACTCCCTCACTGCTCCTGGTGTTTGGTTCCTCCAGAGTGGAGATCAGACGAGGGACAGAGTCTCAGCTGAGAGCTTTTGTCTTGCTCACCGGCGTCCAGCTCTCAACCTCCTGAGCCCACTTGAACCCCGGAAGGAACACCTGAACCTGGAGCGTCTAGCCGCAGCAGCTGTGTCGTCGCGACCCCGCACCCTTCCAAACCAGCCTGTGAATGAGTGTGTGCGTTTGGCATGGGGGGCATGCGTTTGGGTGTGTGGATATAGTCGACCGGCTGTCCTCCAGCAGCGATTCAAATTCACCTCCTCCTCCTCACCTCCCCCCCCCCCCCCCCCCCCCGCAAGCCAATATTCTGATCATTGAAAACATGACAGCAACAAATGAGTCTTCGAAACTGCTCCCGACACAGAAATCATTCTTTTCTAATGCCAGCACCACGCCTGACAGTGAGAAACGGATCGTGCTCCGAGGAGAGGAAAATAGTTACCATATTCTCCGGGTGACATTTGAAAGATATTTACCTTGTAAAGATCCTGGCATTTCACCATGTGCTCTAATAATATCCTGAAATATGAAAAGGAGTTTGGAGTGTCTCAACTCCTGGGGAGCTTTTGTTAACAGGTATTGATTGGTCCTCTGGGAAGGGAAATGACAGGTGTGGAGACCTGGGGAGAGTCATTCTTACTCATTATCCTGGGCGGCTGTCAGAGACCATGAACCACCCAGCACATGCTGTGTTCCCCACCCTGCCTGTGGAGCCCAGCCAGTCTGAAGCTGGGCCTGCCCTGCCACTGCTCCTGAGCAGGAACCACTCCTGGCCCTGGGTAGACATGGAGGGAACCTTCTGGTCATGACCTGAGGATTACACACACACACACACACATACACACAGACAAAAAGACACACCCACACAAAGAGACACACAGACATACCTTCTGAGACATTCTGGGTAATCAAAATAAATGGTTTTGATAGATGATAAATTAATGAATTTTGCTTAGTCTGGATCAATACTTGACTGCAGTTGGAAATAAAATATGCAATGTCTAATTCCATTTTAATTGATCTCCAAAAGGTTGGGGAGGAGACTGCTCTGCTCTCCTTGTTTTGTCTAAATATGTTGTTGTTGTTCTCTGCACTGCTGGAGAGTTGGGGAAATACAGAATTGATTTTCTGAAAACACTTTGATGAAAATTATTCGCTTTCAGTTTTTTTAGTGACAGGAAGTGGAACTGAGATAGAAATGTGTTGTCTTGCATCTGGACAGTGTGAACCATACCATCTTCAAGGACAGAAGAAACACCTGTCCAAGCACCCTCAGGCCTCCCACCTTCTACCCTCCTCACATGGCTCTAACTCCTCCATTTTGAAAAGCTCCATTGAACTCTCCTCAACCCTACCAGTGTTCTCTAACACCTCCTGTCCTTCAGGCATGACGACAGGGGCCTGCCCCGATTGGCAGTTGCCGTGGCAGCCATGTGATTTACAGGTCAGTGGAGTGTTGTAATGGAGCCGACGAGGCAAGGATTCGTCCTCCAATCACAGTGCACTTTTTGCCCATTCTGCCCAACTCAGATATTGCCACCTCCTCAAAAACACACAGATGCACACATGCACACCCCCCCCACACACACACACAGACACAGACACATTACATGCACACCGAGACACACATACACACAAATCCCACTTTATGGGGGATAATCCAATGACAGCCAATTTGCTGGAGGGGATATACTTTTTTTTTTTATTATTCTTTATTTATCTATCGCTTTTGCTTTTACAAGGCAATTTGTTTGGTGGCAGATAGGAGAGGGAAGTATTAACCTAGCTTTCCATTACCATGCCACCCCTCCTCCTCCTCTTCCTCCTCCTCCCTTCCTCCATCCCCTTCATCCTTTTAAGATTAAGCTGACCAGAAAAGAAGCATAATCATTAAAGTGTCACATTTCAGCAAAGTAGAGGAAGAGGTGGGTTTTAAGGTCTTGGTAAAAGTCCATCTCCCTCTCTTCGTCTCTCTTCCTTTTTTTACCTCCCTCTGCCACTCTCTCTCTCTGTCTTTCTCACTCTGTCTGTCTCTTTGTCCCTCTCTCTTCTCCTCTCTCGCTGTCCTCTGTTTACTTCTCTCCCTCTCATCACTTCTCCCTCCCTCCTTCCCTCCTCTCTGCATCTTCTTTTTCTGGCCGGGGTTTAGCTGGAGACTGCAGAGTGGCCCGCTCAGTTTGAGGCCAATTACCCAGTTCCACTGACACTCCCCTGTGACAGACAGGATTAGCCTAGCCTCCTGACCAGACCGCCTCCAAACCTGCCAACTCCTACTCTCACTGGATCTGACACATGCCAATCAACCTGAAGAAAACACAACCCCCCCCAAAAAACACGGCTTACCACAGCTACAGTCACAACTATTATCTCTAAATATGACAGTAACTGAGATGCGGTCTACCGAAATCGGTCATGTTGACAAATGATGTCAGATGAGCTTCCTGTCCATCCCAACCAAGGTCTTATCAAGGTTGTTACCGGGTCATATGTTGCCGGGTTGAGCTTAGTCATTGCATCATCTTGTGTGATAACAGATAGGGTTGGTCTGATTCAATCTTAACTACCTGTCTGCAGCCCTGACCATGAGGAAGTGAGCTGTCACCACCAGACAAGGGATGAGGGCAGGGTTAGGGTTAGGGGTTAGGGTTGGACCGTAGGAAACGATTGCAGTCCATTGGCAATAAGAATTTAAAAAAGGGTGAAAAGAAAAAAACAACAACATTGACGCTGGTGGATAAAGGAGAAAACCCCCAAGTCATATGTCTTTCATGTACTGTCAGTCCTCTGCAGAATAAAACAAATAAAAGAATAAGCTACAGATTGCCTGATGGAGGAAAGGCCAGTTGGTTAAACCCTCCTGGAGTCTCCTGTTTCCTGCTGAACTGTTCTCTGATGTTGAGTGAGGGAGTAGTCGGGATTAAACAGATCTGCGGATTGAATTCCTCTCCTCTGCATTATGGAAGACTATTGGACTGTCTCAGGTCTGCCTCTTTGAACATGACTCACGTTCAGGAACAGCTTACTACTTCAAAGACCTGGGAGGAGAGGCGGTATTACATCAGGCCTGACCAGGGTGACCTAAGATGTAGAGTAGTGTTACCGAAAAAGAAAAAAAAAAGACTGGGATGTGTGACTGACTTCTAATTTTTTCCAAAGGTCTTGTGTCAGACAACTGTTGAACTGTTCTGTGATGTTGAAGAGAAGGAGGGAGGTGGAAGGACAGAAGAAGGACATAGGGAGACACTGAAATACAGGTAGAGAACAGTGAATTTTCCCAGAAAAAGAAGTAGAAGAGATACTTTGTGATCCGGGTGAATGATACTGTTGTTTGTGATGTGTGGAAACCACAGAGTGTGGACTCAGTTGAGACATGAATTAGTGGAGACAACGTCTCAAGCATAAGTCTTCCAGCCTTGGATAATTTTTCACTCTTTATACTGACTGAACTACAGCAACTGCTATTTTCTATGTAATTAAGTGAATTACAGCCCTACCGTGTGCTTGGAGACTTTGTCTGTAATTACAAAGGAACTCCTGCCAAATACAGCTGCCACTTTCATCTCAACCTTGGGTTAGTCTTTGTAAGGCTGTGCGGGCACATATAACTCTTTGTGATCAACATGATAGTTAGAGAGAAATCGGTTCACTGCTTTGTGTGTGCATGTGTGTATGTGTATATGTGTGCGTGTGTGTGTAAATATGTGTGTGTCTGTGTACGCATGCTGTGGATGCAGGCGGAGACAGAAAGACTGGGTTTTATTAAAACAGATCAAACATTTTCTGCTCGGTTTGTTGATCAATGAAGATAATTGGAACGAGACACAAAAGAAGAAGAGAGTGAAGTGAAGGATTCATCCTTTGCTGGATAAACTGAATGATTTCCTTAACAAACAATGATTAATACATTGTGAAAATATCAAATTCTTGAGAGTCCCCATATGAAAAGACAACTAAGATTTAAAGATTAGATACACCTGCATGCATCCAGGGAGTTTCCACCCCAAATAATGTGTTTGAAAAAAGATTCATGAACACAGATTTGCTTCTCAACAGGTGGAAATCGATTGGGACGTTACCATGGCAACGGCTGTCCTAAATCAGCCGGCGAGCCCGGAGAGAGAAAGACGGAGGATTCAGGCTGGGGGAACAGAGACCTCCCCCCTGGCCCTTTCACCCTGCTGCAATACACAGCAGGGTCTATCTATCTATATATACGACCCATTCCCTGCCAGCTACATAACTAAGGACAACTCTTGGACAGCAACATTTCTGACCAGGTATCCCCATAGCCGCTCCACTAGCCACACCATGATGTGATCCAGCAACATCTTTAGTTCATATTGGCTATAGGTGGACACATACATGGACATGGTGGATCTTTTCCATTCCTTGTGATTCTGGTTCTTCTTACATACATTAAAACATTTTTATGGTTGTGTGACAGCATTAGCAAAGCCTTACCGGTTTTCCAGACAATCCAGCCCTAGGAGTCCTTTGTGAATACAAATCAAAGCCAGATCAATCAGAATTTGTCTGATGAAATATTTCGGCAGTAATTGCAGTGCTCTAGACCAGCAATTCATTATGTAAAAGGACTTCATTGTGCTTTTTCTTGCTGATGGAGAATGATAATTGCCTTTTAGATTCAAATAGGGGCCATTTTTGATCTCTTTCTTTGCTTCATCCCTGCCTTCTCTCTTTCATCTGTCTCCCCCTCTCTTTTGCAATGTCTTTTCAATTTCTGTATTTATTAGGATCGAGAACATGGCGGGGGGTGGCATGGAAAACTCCCATCTTGTGCTCGTGTCTAGAAGCCTCCAGCAGGGTCATTGGGGTTAAGCGATGGCCTGCGTAGCTACGCATTAGCAATTAGCACATTTGCATAACTTAATTGACTGTATTTGGTCGATGGAATGTCATTAGTTCTAGCGTCACCATTGGCACATGTGTTAATGGGATGTGATGACAAGAACCTCACACGCATCTGCACCACACACACACCCACACACACACACAGAGACACACACTCACAGGACAGCGGGCCCCTTGTTGCCATGTTGATATCAACACATGTTGTTGATATCGCAGTAAGCTTTTCTGTATTCCATAGGTTAGTTCCAAGGTTTCCGTTTAGCCTGACTTGCCTCTGTCTGCTGCGTCTGATTGGTTGATATGTGACCAGCCACACAAGACCCCTGGTCACGATAACACCAGAACTCGGTCCCTCTTGTCTCCCCCGAGGAAACAGTGAAGCAGAGAGAACCCCCCCTCCCCCCCCCCCCCCCCCCCTCAGAAGCAACTGAAGAGAGCAGCTCCCTGGACGAGCCGGAGACGGACAGTTTCATCGTTTTCCGATCTGTGGTTTTGCTCCCTTCTGCCTCTGTAAACAAGTTGCTTGTGTGCTGATGTTTCCAAACGGCGGGGTGTGTGAAAGTTAACAGAAGAACGGCATGATTCAGGCCTGTGGAAAAGGTGGCATTTAGTTCCATTAAAGTGGTGAGACACGCAACGGCAGCAGCAGTCTCTGATGCTCTGAATTTCATTTCCGCAGGTTCTTAAAACCTTTATAGTTTCCCCTTTTTTTTCCAACAATTACCTCTATCTTGTTTGCTTTTGTTGTAAATGTAGCTCATAATTGCCAAATCAATGTTCACCGTTTTTGGCGCGATTAGGCAGAAAATTAGGTTATGTGGCAGTTGCCATGGTTTCCCGGCACAGGGTTTGAGAGACCTCCTAGCGGGAGAGTGAGAGAGTTCATGGTATAATGAACTTAAATTAAAGCAACTTTCCTCTGAATGTAGTTTTAATTACCCACTGACTGTTTCCGGCAGCTGGGGTGAGGATGAACGAGGCAGAAAAGGAATAAGGTGAAAAGAAGAGGGGAAAAAATGACTGATTTTATGTGACAGTGTGCTAATTTGATCCATTAGAGGAAGTGTGAGTGTGTGAGAGGGAGGGTGTTTCTGCGAACCTGTCTGGGGTCTCATTCCCACCACTGGAGGTGCACAAAGCCCAGGGTGAGAAACACCAACTTTCTTGTGAGAACTTTCAGGTTTGGCTCACATGCCGAGAGAAATGGGTTTAATTATGCATGTACAGTATGACACTTTGAGACGGTGTGTCTTATGGGTTCCTCACTGGGAATGAAATAGTGAGAAAACTGGATTTGGAAGGTTTTTGAAGTCACAGTTTTCTCTAACCCCCTTCCCCCACCCCTCTCCCGCCCTCCACTCCACAGCCATCCTCCATTTCCACTATCTCCTATTTTACTGATCATGTAAACCAAACTTGGTTAGCTTACAACGTGAAATATTGCATGGAATAATTCCACTGCAAATGCATTTCCAGAAACCCTTGTCGGCATAAAAACTCCATTCCAACAACGCATTGGCAGCTCACGAGCTGACCATAAATTTTGCATAAACCCTGAAAGTCATAACACCATTTGGCAGGGTTCTCGGTGTTCCTTTTCCGTGTCCAGAGAACATCATGAAATGGAACCACAGTAAAAAATAAACTCTTAAACAGATCCTTCCTGACTGTGCTGACAGACACTGATATGCAACAGGCCTTGACTCTGAGGTCAGGTCATTGGCCTCACCGTGAGCTTGGCACTGCTGTTGACTTGTCCTTGTGCTCAACCACAACTTCCAGCCACTCAGAGGAGTCTGTAATCAGTTTCCAACCCACACAACAGTCTCACTCCAGGCTGCTGATCAGGAGGATGCTTTACTGTGGGTTTCTCTCAGAATGGTTCTGGCCTGGAGTGAGGGATACTAAGTGAAACAGAGAACATTGTCATTCAGGTCAACATGAGGTCAGCCATGTACCCCAACTGCCCCTCTGTTCCCAATGTTTACATTTGGGTACACAAATGTAAAAAGGCTGAAATGTAGGGTGAAAGAGAGGTGTCCTGTGTGCTTTGCTGTACCCTACTACGTTTGGCAAAATATTACTGTAAATGTTTTCTATTGGCTCACTATCATATTCTTTCAAAATGCAGAAATGTGACTTTTTGGGACATTCTCCCTGAATGGGTCATTTGTGTCTGGATGGTGACTGTGGCCTTCTTTTGCCTTGGGTTTTCAAAAGACGTCATAAAGTTGTGTCAACACATCATATATGAAGCTGTGCCCTGTTAATCTCCTCCTTGACCTAACAACAACATTCAAGGTTCAAAGGAGAACTTGATGGGGTAGATCTGAGGGAGGGCTGGCCATTGTTTGGTCATGAGCTAAAACTGAAACGGGGTTGTTAAAACACGCCAGGCGCACCACTGAATCATCGGCAGAAAAATGAAAACAGACTCTATGGTCGCCTGTGTGTTTGCACAGCTCTGTCATTTCCTGGATCCTGTGGCTTGTCTTCCATAACATTTATGGAGTGAGAATATCACTGGAAAAACAATATTTGCCGACCAAGGACCCCTTTGATTTATAGCTATACACATACTCGACGTTTAATACGAACGATGAGAGATCAAATGTGTTGGCCCCAAATATGTGTTGTTGAAAGGAGGGAGATGAAACTTGAGAGAAAAGAAGGATTTAAATATGGTGGCTGCGTTCTGTCTTTGAATGGTCTAACATCACTCGCTCACTTTCTGTTTTTCTCTCTCATTCAGACATGCACGCGCAGACCCACTTACAAAAACACACATGCGCACACACAAACAAAAACACAAGTGCACACAGTATGGCTCTGTAATCCATGGTAGTGATTCTGTTCCTGTAAGCAGCAGGAACAAAGCCAAGGCACTGCCATTGACGTCGCCCGGTCTCACACTGAGCCAAAACATGGAGGTGGGACTACTGCTGAGAACAAGTCGATTCTGCTCTTTGGAAAACACCACTTGTCGAAAATCTGAAAGCAAATCAACCAATGGTATTGACTTACACAACCACCTATTAGCTTTCCAAGGGAGTTGAAACTGAAAAATCATTTTCACCACTAAGACTCTCAACATCATGCTAGTAAGTTAGTTAGTTAGTTAGTTGGTTTGTTCGTCAGTACATGTAAATATTGCATTGTATGAGTTACACAACTTTCCAGACACTATGTCTCCTAAGTAGAGAGGAAACAAAAGGAAAATAAATGCCATTGCCTTGTAGATTAGATGGAATTTAGAAATATACTTAAATCAGCAAACATTGGGAACTGAGCTCAATCTGAAAGGAGGCTTTCTGAAAGGTCGGATGTGTGTGGGGAGTTGAGACAGACAGTTGGGATGTTTAGGAAGATGAGAGAGAATGTGAAGCGACGTGTTCCTGTCGGAGGATGGAGAGACGTGGGAGCCAGGATGGAGAAAGGCTTTGGAAGTGAGCGGGAAGGTTTCCTATTTCTATTCAGTATTGCTGTGGAGCTTAACAGCACACCTTCTGTTTACATTCTCCACAAAGCTTCCACAGAGATTATGACCAGATCCGACAGGCGGCACTGTAATCACGATACTGGTTAATGAAAGGGGAAGTGACATCATAGTAAAGAGAGTCAACGTTATGTACTCTGCAGTCCAGCTGGAAACGGCTCTTCCCCTTTCACTCTACCTTCAGAAACAGTACATGCTGAAATAGGAACAATGTGGATGGTCTGTTCTCTTTGTATGTACGAGAGGAACTCAACTTATATGACTATTTTGTGAGGACCTAATGCGGTTCTTTCAGAGTAACAAGCATTTGTTCTCGCAATGTACTAGACTTGATAGAATGTGTTTGTTAGGGTGACTGTGGAATGTGAGTGAGATGAGTGTGTGTATGTGTGTGTGTGTGTGTGAGAGAGAGAGAGAGAGCTTCCCAGTGATTATGCTGCAGTGCTTCCCAGCAGTAAATGACCAACAGCTCTCACTGAGACTATGATATCGCTAGTTTATTTTTGTGGAGCCATGGTGTGACCAGACTAAAGCAGCGGTGTATTGGCGTTCATCCCTCACCTGCCAAATCCTCAGCACACACAGACTGGGATACCGCACTGAAACATCACGCCCGTCTCATGTGAAAGTTCTGCTCTGCCAGAGTAGACTGCTGCCAATTTTACATGCGTGCACAAGCACACACACACGCACACACAAACACACACACAACTGTCTCTGTCGCTGGTCAGGCTCCAACTGGGGGGGGGGGTATCTTCTCAATGGCTATGCAAATGGTAAGTTTAACCGAGTGTGAAATCATGAGCTGGAATAAAAATTGGACACCAGAGAGAGGGAGGACACAATGTGGGATTGGCTAGCCGGGGCTACCTCCACAGATGGCTCATCCTTTTCTTTCTCTTTCATACCTTGTTTATGTGGATGAGCAGAGGGAGTCTAGGGGAGGGTGAGGTAGCCTGCCAGTCGGCCATTGTTCAGCCCATAGAAGAGACATTTAGAGGGGATTACAATGCCTGCAGAAATAATTGGTTGTCATGATTATGAATCCATCTGCTGGTGCTTTTTAGGGTGGATGGGGGAAAAATCTCAAGGGGGCGGGGGGGAGGGGGGGTAACCAAGACAAGTGTTATGTATGTGGATTTACACAAAGACACTATATTAACTAGAGTATTAAGGATGTGGAAATGACTAAATGTCTGATGGAGAGGGTGTTGACAGTGGGGTATGACTGAGTGAGTACGTGTGAATAGAAATAAGTACTATGCATTCCTCTTTAAAATTAACCATCATACTTAAAAGTATTATTTATAACGTTTTGAGCCATTGAACACCTGGAAGATTTGCTGTCTCTGTGGAGTCAGCTACTGGGTATCCTAACAACATAAAACTGTTTTTTTGCTCAGACTGTTTGACGCTAATACGACAATGTGTGCGCTGGCCCTTTAATAAAGTTGAAGTTCATGTGTTTGTGCAGGTTCAGTTGAATTTAACCCAAATGTTAAATTCGGACTGTACCATTATTGAAGAGAGAATTAAAGGATGGTATATATTTAATGTAGCCTGTAGACATCATTGAGTATCAATTGCGTTAGAACTAGATTTCATGTAAGCATCGGTGATAGTTTCGGTGGGGCGCTTAACTGCAGACAATTGTTATTGTTTTCGGCAAAAATGTTTGTAACTTTCTCAATTGTTTAACTAGGTAAAACATGTATAGAGTTTACGCTACCACAAACATTATGTAACGTCAACGCTTCGCCTACAAGTTCACAGAGAAGTGACATTCCTGTGATTTCTCCCAGTGACACCTGTTGCTCCAGTTTCGCTCGCGCGTACAGACTATTCCTCACTTGACAGGTGAACATCTAAAGAGGAGTACAGCTTTGAAAAGTAGAGTAAACATCTTTTTAAAAACGTGTTTTAGATGACAACGACACCATGAAAGTAACAGTAACTTTTGGTGGTACCATGTTGGTCGTTCCATGTAAGGATGGGTGGACAGTGCGAGACCTAATTCTTCAAGCTACACTGAGATACCGCAAAGTTCTCGATCAGGTAAAAGCTACTTGTGTCATATGTTCTTATTTAAATAGTCCTGTGATAACAGTACATGTATGTATTCTAAATATCAGCAGTTTGAGCTGTAATTAAAAGTGAAGAGAAAGAGCAGCTTGTCTCATTCCACGCGTTCCTTGCCTCCTGCATCACACCTTTTGGGTAGAGAATCCAAATCACGTGATCATCATAGTTCAGCAGGTGTTAAGGAAACTACATTTCAAGTAGACTGAAACTTCCAACTGGGGGTAATGTTGTTATGACTGTTGTGAAATTGACTAGTATGCCACAACTAACCCGAGAAGAGAAGCACATTTGTAAACCTTCGTTTAAGACTTATACAAGATTAAGATGATACATGGATATATCTGGGGCTGTACTTTCTTATCCACACTTTAAGCCTAAAGCATTCTTTTTGATTTGTCTTTAATCAGTCATGTTGTAAGCTCAAGCGCAAGGCTATATAGAGGACATACAAGTGTTTGCTGCCTCGTCTGTCTTCAGATATAATAGTGGCTTGTTGAAATGGTCAGTATCTGCCTGGCCAGGTGGGAGTCGGTGTTTGATGTGCTGTGCTGGTCTCCTGCCGGCATGTGTGGACAGAACAGCAGGCTTTGTGCTGTGAGTGATTGGGATTAGGGTTGGTGACAGCCCAGTGTTATCGCCTGGTGCAAACAGCAGGATGGACAAGGCTGAGCCAGACCCTGGGGACGGACGGATGGATGGATGGATGAATGGACGGATGGATGGATGAATGGATGCTTGTGGTTCAGTCCTTCATAGCACACGCACGCACACCCATTCACATTCTACCTCTGCCTCACTGTCTATTTCTGCACCTACGTTTATGGTTCTGTGGTTTTGAGTTGCTGACATTGTTGTTAGTCTGACAGTGTGTCCTGACAAAGTGAATGTAAGGCCTTATGATTGGTTAACTCGCGTAAGGACATCAAGGAAACCATGGTCTACAACGACAATCCAATCATACACCTGTCAACTACTTGGATGACAGTTAGCAGTGTCAAATTACTCTATATCTGTTTCCTGTCAGTGTGGGAAAAAAACACCCACTGGAATGTCAAAGTCACCCTTTCTCTGGGGAACAGGTAGAAACTCCCAGCATGCACCTATCTCAATGTCCATCGCTGCTTCTCCAGTTACAGCCGTGGGCCCAAGAGGTAGGCCGTGTTGGCTGTGCTTGTGGTGCAAATGATGCTTGATCACAGACTCAATCATTTCCCTGTCAATACTTCACTCAGGCAGTGGTTTTAGAAAATAACTTGGTTGTTAACAAATCTTCCCGATACCTGTTTCATGTATCTTCAAAGGTTTCCCTGTTAGTTACGAAGAACTCCAAGCGGTGCTGCATCAAAGGCTTCTTCAGAACTGTCACCTCTCTCTAAACACACTCGGTGTACTTCCTCTGAACACTGGCACGCTTCTCATTGGTTGCTTCATTAATTTCTTTGGAATGCTGAATCCACAGTGCTCTCCTGCAGCTATGTAATTATGGGGTTTGAGGGATTAAAGTGTGAAAAATGGCACCTCGAATTGAACACTGTGCCGAGCTAATCGCCCGCGCTTCACCACTCTGAAGTGGTGTAGCATTTATTTTTATTTTTTTAGTGCTGAAGAGATATTGCTTCAAATGGGGACTTAGTAGTGTAATTGGTGGGAAATATACCCGCTTAACTGTCACAGTAATTCTCTTTTTAGTTTGACTGATTGGCAGTTCATCCTTCTGTTCTCACTTCTCGGGAAGTATGGATGTCAGGTACAAGAGAATTATGCAGTTTAACAATGACACTTTGAAAGTGGGTTTTCCCCCTGTTTTTGTCTCTCGCACTCAATTATTCCCTTTCTCTTACTTGGCAGGAAATGTATGCTGCAAAGGTAGACTCGCTCAATATCTCATGGACTCATGATACAGTCAGATACCCAGAAAATCATATAGTAGGGATGTACCATTATTAGGAAAGACTACAATTCCAGAAGAACCTGATGACGATAATAATAATGTAGCGTAGTTGCAACACACACTGGTATGCAAAGGTCTCCATCTATTACGTGAGATGGGCGGGTGTCCTTGACTTTTCCCCCTGTGATGTCATTGGCCAGGAGCCATTCAGCAGTTTTCTCCTCACCTCACTGTTTCCACTGGAAGCTGCAACCAAACATTCCTGCTCAGGTGGAAAGAATCCTGGCAGCCCTGCAGGTGGGACCTGTTTTTCCAGCGGGGCTGTTTGTGCGGGGCCTGCAGACTCAGACTACAGGAGTTGTCACTGATGTGTTTTCACAGTGGCAGTGTGCTCTAGTGCCCCTGGACTCTACCTGACAGCTTACCTCACCAGCCGGCCTCTTTACACACCTAACATGATACAGTCTAAACATTCTGAGTGGGGGATGGGGGGGAATAACATTTTTCACTAACCCTCACACTTTACAATTTACACTGAACGCTTTGTTCTTCTGGTTTGTCGGTGGCTTGTCAACGTGGCTTAGCAACCATATGCACAGCTAACACACACTACAACTGTACTGTGTTATGCTGTCTGATATTCGAGGCATACTGTACAAAGAATTTGTTGTCGAGATGACGGAGCTCCTTTCTTTCTCTGAGCCTCCTCTGTTGTGACACCCAGATGTTTTCTTCGTGCCCATCCTGTGATGTCGTTGAGACACGGCCGTGTAAGACACCAAATCCAAACATTGCTCAATGATGCTCCTCCGAAACTCACGAGGGCGGCCGCTACTACATACACGCGGCACAAAGCTACACACACAGGACATGCCCAGCCCGCGCTTGGCTTTGTTTGAGTTTGTTTTGTAACTGGGATGTTCTCTACAGTAGCTGCTACATCACTTTAGCTATTATCACTCCTCCTCCCTCCTTGCTGGTTGTCCGAGTCAGCTCAGCCACATATCTTGTGTAATATCGGAACATTCTTTCCTGACTCTCCTTGACACATGGTTTTGGTGTGTTATCCCAGAGCCTGCGGAGGGCCCACGCAGCTGGTCGCCGGTTTTGTGGCTGCGCTCCAGGCCCCAGTCTGTATTGTTTTAGGAATGGCACAGATTACAGATTGCACCAATGGACAAAGTGTTCCCTCTCTGACAATACAGTATATACAGTTCTCACGGCTCGAGTTGCAATAGTGGCAGATAAAGGGCCCGGGAATGTATCCGCCCCTCCGATAGAATGGGTAAACTGGGACATCCAAGCCCAACTAATCCCCCTCCTCCCTCCTCCCTCAACCGCCATCTTTCATGTACGGTAAACAAACTACACCGTGATACTATGCCATAACATACTGTACTGCAGGCCAACATCCTCCATTCTGATGGTTGTGGTGACTGTAGCTCTTGCTGAGGGCGGTATAACATAGACCTCCCTTCAACTCATCACTGACACCTTGCTGAGGGATTTCAACAAGCTAAAATCAGCAGCTGATAGCCCAGGTTTATCATGATTCCAGTGTTTATTATTACAATATGAGTTGTAGCAAGAACACTCCATCCAGAAGCACAGCATACTTCAGCCTTGTGCCCTTCCTTGTTCAGTGTTCAATGTTCAATGTTCAGTTCTTAACGTAACGTCAAATATTCCGTTCCTTCATTGGCAAACGCAGTATCTTTGGTGAGCGCTGAAAGGCGATGCGGTCCTTGTCGGTGACCTGGTGTGTCCCTGTGTTCCGTGCAGGAAGGGGAGTTTGAGGTGCGGACCTACCAAGTGAAGTACAGCGACGGAGGGATCCTGGATCAGGACGACCTGCTCAGCGACCTGGTGGAGGACCGAGACAAGGTAGGCCGGCCTGGGGATCCGAAACACTTCCTGGCCCTCGGGGGCACGTCTCCAGACTCTCACGGAACGACCTCGCGTTTGTGCGATGTGTCATGGAGTAGCAGCTGCTGCCCTTGTCAAGCCAACATGACGGGACTTCTGTGTGGAGGTGTGTGTCGTCTGTGCACCTTTTGTGAGCACAAGGAGAAAATGGTCTTGCCTATAGCGAGGACTTGCTTAGCAAGTTCCGCCTGTTTGATGGTAACTGGTGAACTCGACGATGTTGGTGTTTGGTGGGGTCGCGGGGACTGATGGTGTTTGTCGAGGTCATGGTCAGCTTTGTCTCTTTGTTCCCTTTGGGGTGGAATGGGAGTCTGTTTCTGTGTAAACCCCTGGGTAGGAGGTGGCATAGGGAATGGAACAGGAAACGACACAAGGCCTGATCTCTTTAATGTACACACACAGACAAAGACACGTACACACACTCACTCACTGAGTCATTCACTGATGCACTCTCTCATTCACTCGCTGAATTACTAACCCTACCTGCTCCACATTTTTACATATACCTTTTTATATTTCTCCTAATTTTACATTATGCATTCCTAAGATGTGCTAATAAACTGTTCGTCATTCATATTCATGAAGCTGGGAGCAGAATAATGATAAATTGCCAACACTTAGTCAGCAAGAACGGAATATGAAATGATATTGGAATATTCATACGGTGCTGCACACTGCAATAACAATCACTGGATGAACTCAATCCTGTGCCTCTAGCCTCCCAGCACTCGTGTCTTCATAGGAGAACCGATCAATAATAGATGCGTGAACTTCCAAAAACCTAAACAGGAACTTTCTTGCCCTTTTGTGTTAATTCAACAAACCCTCAACTTGAGAAGTGAAGTACGAGGAATTGGAGTTTGTGTGTGATGGGTTTGGTGTTTTTTTTGCTGTTCAGATTTAGTGTACATGCTGAGAGAGAGAGAGAGAGACGGGAGACCCATTGATTACCAGCACAAAGACTTCTCAGCCTGCTGTTAACCGTTGGCGCTTGGTCGTTCTTGACAAGCGACGCTTAAAGTGATCAATCACCCCCCACCCCCCGAAGTTGGACGTTTTCGAATGATGGACATTACCTGTTTACAGTGCAGCTTCTTCTTCTATGGTGGCTGCTTGGTTTTGTGTAGATAAGAAGGTTGGGGGTGCTGGGGGGAAGGGGGGTTGGCATGACGCCCGCAAGGCTGTGAAGGCTAGGGACCTCCCCTTCTGCCACCTGCGGTAGGGGCCCCCTAATAAACGGATGCACAGCCTGGATCATTTGATTAGCTTTCAGCCCTTTGTTCTACAGTTTTTTTTATTTTATTAGCGTGGCCGTTGCTGCTAAATTCTAGCGTCCGCGCTTTTGTTCCGTTATTGTAAGCTGCACCACTCTCCATCAATCACCTAGCGGTCCCCCTATTGTGAGCCCCCTCCACAGCACCGTGTGCGCGGTGTGTTAGCCCCAGATGCTAATGAGAGATAATGGGGAGCTATTTGTCCATGAGTGCAGCCCCAGCGAGCGTCTTCATTCGGTGGGGGGGAGGGGGGGGGCCTGGCTCTCTCTCTCTTTCTCCCCCTGCCACCCCCCGCCAAGGGGAGCTGCCGGCTAGCACATAGCGCGTAACGGAGAGCGAGACCCCGACACCACTGGTGGTTGATGAGGGGCGGCTGTGATTTGATTACAGCCATGTGCACACGCACACATATACACACACACACTTAGCTGTACTCCATTTACCCCCCATCTAGGGACATGGGCCACCAGCCCGCTCATGAATATTCGGGTCCAGCTCTAAGTAATAAATGTGGTGGGCTGTATCGGGGGCAGCGGGAGCACCCAGGGGGACAGAGTGGAACAGCTCCGTCAGTTAAACACCCAGACTCACTCACAGTCACCCCTCTACCCCTTCACCCCCACCCTCTCATCCACCCCATCCTACTTCCCTTCCTCTGATTCATCCCTCCCACTCATTTCAACATGTCTCTCACTGTGTTGCTGGGGCTGGCGGTTCTTTAAAGGACGGAGTCTGGTAGCCGTGTTCCTGGCTGGACCCCACACAGTCACACACAGTCACACACAGTCACACACACGCACACACACGCACACACACTAGGGGAACACCTGTTTGATGCTTCCCAGTTTTGAAAGTTCCTGGAGCACCTCCCTTTGTAACTTGAAACGTATTTTATCACACATTGTACTTGGGCTTTTACTTTCGGGCCTCGCACACGCACAGGCACACACATGTGCACACGCATACGTGCACACGCACGCACACACGCAGCTTGCCCCTGCTCTGACACTACTCTGTGTGTCTGTTCAAATCCCCATAATCAGTCTGGGTGCTACTGATTATGAGTGGCGATGATGGGAGAAAGCAGGCTGGCTGTGTGTGTGTGTGTGTGTGTGTGTGTGTGTGTGTGTGTGTGGGTGTGTGTGTTCCAGCACCCCCACTGTTTGGGTGGGTGGGATGGGGGGGAGGGCGGGGGGCAAACTCAAGAAAGCTCTAACTACTCCTGCCCGCCTCTCCTCTCTTCTCCTCAAGAGGTGATAATAACAGAGGGAGCACTTTAAGTCTCTCCCACACGTCCATTTACCAGGGTAGAGCTGTCATTCAGGCCCTTTCACTGGCTCCAAGGCTGTATTATCTGCTGCCATTACCGCTCTCCACGCACACACACAGGAGCTGTCAGAACCTTCCGGGCCTAGGCCGTCATCAGCGGACAAAATCCATGGTGGCTTTCAATGGGCTCCGACTTGGACCATGCACCAAGTCTGTCATTTTCTCCCACCATTATAGTTGTCTTAGTTGTCTTTCAGGCGGAAGCATGCACTTTAAATTGCTGTGTACTCGGTGTTGTCGCTGCTGAAATAGGTAGTTGCAAACTAGATGCACAACACCCAAGTGCCCCAAAGCGCGTGCATGCTTGCGTCTCTCTGTGTGTGTGTGTGTGTGTGTGTGTGTGTGTGTGTGTGTGTGTGTGTGTGAGAGAGAGAGATTGTGCGTCCTCTATTCTGACACAGTCGCCTCAGCAATGGGAATTAAAGGCAGGGAGCATGGCGGATTCTCATAAATGGACTGTCACTCCTTATTCGCACCCACACACACACACACACAAGCAAGCACACACGACCTCGCCAACCCTTCAAAACACATGCTTTTACAGGGAGAAAAATACCCCACCACGAAATGCAACCAAATGAGAAATCTAATTTCATGGGAAATTTAATAAAAATAAAAATAAACTAATGATTCCCTCCGTCTCTCCTAATTTGCCTTTTAATTACTGAGGATAGGAGCCATCAAGAGCCCCGGTCTCTGGTCACACTATGCAAATAGTGAAGCAGATTTCCCAAATGATCCCTCTCGAAAATGTCAAATTGTTTATTAGCATTGGGATGCAACTCTGCAGCCGTCAGCCGTGTGTGTGTGTGGCAGCGCGGCTAATGCATCCGTCACATCTGCATGCCGTCCTGTGCGCTGCTTCATTGCGGATGCAGGGTTGTCAATTTAGACGCCGTCTTTTGTTTGAAAGAACTTGCTTTTAATCGACCTGCTTGGTTGAATAGAGGTTAAATAAACTGCCGTTTGGTTTGAATCCTTTCCATGTCTGATTTAAAGCCTATAGGGACTAAAGGAGACTGGAACGTCTGGAATTACAATCCATTCACCCTAATGCATCTTTTCCTCATCAGACGAAAACTCTATTGACATGCTTAATTGCCCGTAAGTACAGATCAAGCAGAGTTTCGGCAAGTTGTATGAGCGCTCCCATGAAAGCTCTGAGATGTAGTCGAGTGTTGGAGGGTTATGGATCTAATGCCAGCGACAGACACAGCCGGTCTGAATGAAGTCTGATTGCGCCATGTAGACATGCTGATTGGCTAGAGCCATCAGCATCACACCTAAGAATGGCCGGTGATGAGTAGATTGATTAGGGAAATGTCACCCTTCACCAATCACAATCCAGAGTCTTTGTACGAGGCGATCGGAGGGCAATTGAAACCTCTCTGCGCAGGGATTTCCATAATCAAAAGTCCTATATGAATGCATATGATTAGGAATGGTTTTCACATTGATGGGGTCCACTTAGGCCTCGCTGCACACCAAATCAAAGAGGAAATAGTTCATGTGGGTGCGCGTTAGTTGTTGCCGTGGAAAGTTCCAGTGACCGAGAGCAGTTTAAGCTGGAAGACTCCCTGATGACACAGGTCTTACACTGCATGCTTTAGTATTGCTTTCCGCTTGCTTGTGAAAGACACAGTGCCATAGGCCAGAACAATAGGTCAGACAGAAGAAATGGATTGTTCTGTTCCACACACCAACCCCCCCCGTCTCTCTTTCTTCCTTGAATTCTCTAAGGCTGTCCTTATTTCATTCCTTTCGTTCTTTCTCTCTTTCGTTACTTTTACTTTCTCTTTCTCTCCTCGTTTCTCTCTCTCTCTCTCCCCCTCCCTCTCTCCCCCCGTCTGTCTGTCATCCTCTCAGCCCACAGGGATAGGTCACTCAGTAATCAGACGACCAGGTTGGATAATCATCTCATCACTGTGACCTTGATTTTTCTCCTGTCAAAGTAGAATAACAGGGGGGGGTTATCTGATTAGAATCAATTAAAACCTTTCTCAGCACCACGGGAGGCGTCCTGTATTTAAATGAACAAGTCTCATATCGAAAGAGCAACCGTGTTGGGCGTTCTGGGAGTTGTACACATTTTCATATCCAGCTTTGTAAATTCAACACGCAGACTCCTTCACCAACCATGTTACCTCAGCACTACAGCGTAGACATGGGCCGTGTGTGAGTGGGCCACGGTGCTCTCTGATAACCTCCTGACCGGGGGTCTACACACACACACACACACACACACACAAACACACATGCTCCAGTGACCTGCATGTCCGATCACACTGCTCATTAGCTCCTAATGGGGCGAGACATCCAGACAGTAACCTGAGCCGGTCGGGGTGCGGGGAGCAGAGACGGCCCCCTTCACACGCTCTGACGGCACAGGCACACACGTGACGCCCGACCACCACCACGGCCGAGATTCACAGCGAGGCGAAATGATCCTTTGGCAAAGACATTTCTAAAAGTCGACTCCTATGTGACAATTGCAGTCAACAGCAAATGATATCAGTGTCCTTGTGATGGATGATATGTTGCTACTTGGCTATAGATTGTTGGAGTGCAGAGACTGATCTCCTCACAAATGATCTAATTATGGAGCTGGGTTTGTTTACAGTGCAGTAGCACGCAGACTGACCAAAGGAGCCGAGCCATCTGTTTTCTTAGCTGTGTGTGTGCGTGTGGGTGGGTGTGTTGGTGTGTGTGGGCGTGCGTGTGTGTTTCAGCATCCCCACTGTTTGTCCCTGCTCTGTCCTGCCTCCACTGCTAATAACTCAAATCAAGAGTAAGTCACGCTCTCCCTGTGTGTGCGCGTGTGTTTTCATATACAGCCGTGCCAGGGGGTGAGAAGGGTCAACCGGACGAAGGTAAGAAGGGAGGAAAAACCCCTTAACAGTCTTCCTGGCGCAATCACCGCCCCGTCGCCCACACCTGTGCCCATCGTCCTGCGCACGTCGCCGGCCGGCGCCCCCGACCTCGTCGCCCCCGTTATGTGGAGGATCCTCGTCATTGTGTGTCCTCGGGCACTCCCCACCCTCCGCTAATTGCCTTAGTGAATGGACTCCTCTCGATTAGGAGCTAATGTCTGCGAGTCGCCCACTCGAATGACTCTCAGTCAATCAGTCTGATGCGGCAGGAGGCAGGAGAGAGGTCGACTCCAGCAACATCCTCAACCCTACCTCCCACCCACTCTCTCTCACCTCCTTATCTCTCTGTCTTTCACCCAACCCCCAACCCCCCCCCTCACCCCACCACCCTCCCCACGGAGTGTACCTGAACTAAGTCCGCACTGGCTACAAAGTCTCTTTGGAGTGCAGTGTAGGGCAGTACGTCTGAACCGTCTCACGGGCCGAACATTTCGAGCCCACCTCCCCTCTCTCCCCCCCCCTCCCTTCTTCATCCATCCCTCCCTCCCTCTTCTCAGTGTCGTTTTCTAAGCCCAGGCTAACCTACTGGCCTTCTGTGTCATTGTCTAATGGGGAGCGGAACAGGGGGTTGGGACTGTTGGGTGTCTATTGAGTGCTTATTAAGAGCGTTTAAATAGTCATTAAGACGGCTAATTGTGTATCAAAAGACTATTAGGCGTCTGCCGGCGTTGATTAGTCGGAAGGGAAACTATGCAAATAGACTCTGGGAAACTGGGAGGGTGGCCGTCAACAAAGGAGAGACCAAAATGGAGTGAAACGGGGGAAGAGGCGAGCAAAGAGGACGGAACGGAAGAGAAGGCGTTCATAAACTGAGTTGAATGGATGGCGGAGAGAGCTACAGGTGACATGGTCCTCCAGCCTTGCAGCTCCAAGTTAATCACTCCTTCCGTTGCTCTCTCATGTGCCCTCCAGGGAGCTGGGCGATGGCGGGAGAGAGTGAAGTGCGGATGGAGGGAGGGAGGGAGAGAAGGAAAGAGGGAAGGGGGCTGGAGGGAGCAGCTGGCCTTGCCTGGGCCACGGGGGAGACAGAAAAGCTGATTATTAGCGCCTCACCAGAACAGTTTGTGTGTGTGTCTGTGTGTGTGTGTGTGTGTGTGAGGGGGTGGAGGGGAGGGTTGGGGGGGGGGTAGAAAAGGACACAGTAAGGGCCCAGCTTACTGTTAGTGATGTGTTTGTACTGTAGGGGGGATGGATTTGCTGTGTGGGAGTGATGAATGGTTGTTCTTTCTATTTTCTGTTGTGGGTTTGAGAAATACGAGGCCTGGGGGCCCCCCCTCTCCCCCCTCTCCCCCATTCCTCCTCTACACCCCAGCCTCCTGGGCATCCATGTGATTTATGGAGAGTTTACCCTCTCCCTTTATGAGTGTGCATAAATAATAATATGAGTTGTCACCAAGCAAAATGTGTGTGTTTGTGTAAGCGTGTGTGTGTGTCTATAAAGTGGGTACTAGGTAGTGCTCAATCACAGTGGTTGAAAGTAGAGATCAGGTGTGGGCGAGAGATGCAGCCTCAGCCCTCCCTACTGGGAGAGGGAGAGGGAGAGACACGGAAAGATGGAGAATGAGAAAGACACAGACAGAGAGGGCCAGGGAGACAGACAGGGAGGGCCAGGGAGACAGACCGAGAGGGCCAGGGAGACAGACAGAGAGGGCCAGGGAGACAGACAGAGAAGGCCAGGGAGACAGACAGAGAGGGCCAGGGAGACAGACAGAGAGGGCCAGGGAGACAGACCGAGAGGGCCAGGGAGACAGACCGAGAGGGCCAGGGAGACAGACCGAGAGGGCCAGGGAGACAGACCGAGAGGGCCAGGGAGACAGACAGAGAGGGCCAGGGAGACAGACAGAGAGGGCCAGGGAGACAGACAGAGAGGGCCAGGGAGACAGACAGAGAGGGCCAGGGAGACAGACAGAGAGGGCCAGGGAGACAGACAGAGAGGGCCAGGGAGACAGACAGAGAGGGCCAGGGAGACAGACAGAGAGGGCCAGGGAGACAGACAGGGAGGGCCAGGGAGACAGACAGAGAGGGCCAGGGAGACAGACAGAGAGGGCCAGGGAGACAGACAGAGAGGGCCAGAGAAACATCCCCTTGTACTTGATTTGACCAGGGTAGGACCCAGCCGGCTACTTCTGAATTGTGTGCGTGTGTGTGTGTCTAGTGCTTGTGTATGTACGTGTGTGTGCTTGCCTGTGTGGGGGAGGTAAGTCCAAAGCCAGGTGTGTATTACAAGGGGCTAATCCAGCACATCTGGAGATAGGTTATAGATACACAGCAGAGGAGAGACAGGATTAGCGGAGTCTCTATGGTAATCTATCCAATTTTCTACTTGTTTAAACAGCATAGACGACTTGCATTCCTTTGATAGTTATCCTCACTGTGTGTGTGTGTGTGTGTGTGTGTGGAGGGTGCTGTGTATCAGTATGGCTCCTTAGTAAAACGGCTTTGTGTTTATTTATATCTGAACTGTTTCAAGCTGCAGCACTGACGACTTCATCCTGAACCCTGCAACAACCACAGCAACCTCGCGACAACCTCTCAGCAACCTTACAGCAACCTTGCAGCCTCACGACAAACGTACGAGCTCGCCGCAACCTCACGACAACCTTACCGCAACCTCACCACGAGCTCGCGACAACCTCATAGCAAGCTCACAACCTCACAGCAGTCTCACGACAAACGTACAACCTCGCAGCAAACAAGCTCCCATCCAGGTCCCAATAACCTCAATGCAACCTCACAACCTCACAAAATCACAACCTCACAACCTCACAACCTCACAACTGGCCTCGCACGGCATCATCACAGACCCAGCAGCCTGGCATGGCTTGTTGCTGCGGATGTATGCATTCGAAATTCGGCCACAGCAGCTAACCATCTATTTTAAGTAACAGCTTTTCCACGTTGTCAGAACGGTGTAAATCCACGTTGGAGGCCTGGCTGGTGCACCGATGGAGGGATGTTGGGCGGGAAACGAGAGGTTCAGAGGACAAACGTGCGAGTCTTTCTGAGAGATTTGAACCGGCGTTTAAGAGGAGTCACACTGTAATCCACGCGGAGGTACTGTCGACTCCTGACAGGTAGAGTTTTATGACGGGAAGAAAGAGAGGGGGAGAGAGGGAGAGGGAGAGAGATGATTGGGTTACCACACACTACTGTCAGGACGCAGGGTGCGCCTGCTGAATTATGCATCCCGCTTTCAAAGGAGGGAGCGAGAGGAAGAGAAAGAGGGGGACTCTAAGATAAATGACAAGCACACAAAAGCCAAGGATCTCAATACAGTGGTGTCGCGCAAACACACCACGGCCGACGGCGGGATGAGAGAGAAGAAAAATGGATTGATT